>NC_056456.1:31811520-31982590 GCF_018296145.1 Oncorhynchus tshawytscha | reverse complement strand
GTTATATCTGCTATTTCATAGCTGATCTATCTCCCCGTTATATCTGCTATTTCATAGCTGATCTATACCCCGTTATATCTGGAATTTCATAGCTGATCTATCTCCCCGTTATATCTGCTATTTCATAGCTGATCTATCTCCTCATTCGCTATTTCATAGCTGATCTATCTCCCAGTTATATCCGTATTTCATAGCTGATCTATCTCCCCGTTATATCTGCTATTTCATGGCTGATCTATCTCAAATCAAATCAAATTTATTTATCCGCTATTTCATCAGCTGATATCTCAAAGTGCTGTACAGAAACTCCAGCCTAAAACCCCAAACAGCTGCTATGCAGGTAGAAGCATCTATCTCCCTAGAAAGTTATATCCGCTGGAAGAAACTTTCAGAGGAACTGATCTATCTCCCGTTATATCTGCTGTTTCATGGAGATGATCTATCTCCCAAGATATCCGCTATTTCATAGCTGATCTATCATCCCGTTATATCTGCTAGTTCTGGAGCTGATCTATCTCCCCGTTAAATCCGCTGGCCAGGTTACATAAGTGATCTATCAGGTCCCCCGTTATATCTCAGGTATTTCATAGCTGATCTATCTCCCCGGTATATCCGCTATTTCATGCTGATCTATCTCCCGTTATCCGCTAGAGATAGCTGATCTATCTCCCCGTTATATCTGCTATTTCATAGCTGATCTATCTCCCCGTTATATCTGCTATTTCATAGCTGATCTATCTCCCGTTATATCTGCTATTTCATAGCTGATCTATCTCCCCGTTATATCTGCTATTTCATAGCTGATCTATCTCCCCTCGTTATATCTGCTATTTCATAGCTGATCTATCTCCCCGTTATATCTGCTAGTTATTATAGCTGATCTATCTCCCGTTATATCTGCTATTTCATAGCTGATCTATCTCCCCGTTATATCTGCTATTTCATAGCTGATCTATCTCCCCGTTATATCTGCTATTTCATAGCTGATCTATCTCCCAAATCTTATATCTGCTATTTCATAGCTGATCTATCTCCCCGCTATTTCAGAGCTTGATCTATCTCCCGTTATATCTGCTATTTCATAGCTGATCTATCTCCCGTTATATCTGCTATTTCATAGCTGATCTATCTCCCCGTTATATCTGCTATTTCATAGCTGATCTATCTCCCAGTTATATCTGCTATTTCATAGCTGATCTATCTCCCCGTTATATCATAGCTGATCTGCTATTTCATAGCTGATCTATCTCCCCGTTATATCTGCTATTTCATAGCTGATCTATCTCCCACGTTATATCTGCTATTTCATAGCTGATCTATCTCCCCGTTATATCTGCTATTTCATAGCTGATCTATCTCCCCGTTATATCTGCTATTTCATAGCTGATCTATCTCCCCGTTATATCTCCTGTTTCATAGCTGAAAGTTATATCTGCTATTTTATAGCTGATCTATCTCCCTGATCTATCTCCCTCCCGTTATATCTGCTATTTCATAGCTGATCTATCTCCCGTTATATCTGCTATTTCATAGCTGATCTATCTCCCCGTTATATCTGCTATTTCATAGCTGATCTATCTCCCTCGTTATATCTGCTATTTCATAGCTGATCTATCTCCCCGTTATATCTGCTATTTCATAGCTGATCTATCTCCCCGTTATATCTGCTATTTCATAGCTGATCCCGTTATATCTGCTATTTCATAGCTGATCTATCTCCATTGTTATATCCGCTATTTCATAGCTGATCTATCTCCCTTGAGGAACACCGTTATATCCGCTATTTCATAGCTGATCTATCTCCCCGTTATATCTGCTATTTCATAGCTGATCTATCTCCCCGTTATATCTGCTATTTCATAGCTGATCTATCTCCCCGTTATATCTGCTATTTCATAGCTGATCTATCTCCCCGTTATATCTGCTATTTCATAGCTGATCTATCTCCCCGTTATATCTGCTATTTCATAGCTGATCTATCTCCCGTTATATCTGCTATTTCATATGATCTATCTCCCCGTTATATCCTCTATTTCATAGCTGATCTATCTCCCCGTTATATCTGCTATTTCATAGCTGATCTATCTCCCCGTTATATCTGCTATTTCATAGCTGATCTATCTCCCCGTTATATCTGCTATTTCATAGCTGATCTATCTCCCGTTATATCTGCTATTTCATAGCTGATCTATCTCCCGTTATATCTGCTATTTCATAGCTGATCTATCTCCCCGTTATATCTGCTATTTCATAGCTGATCTATCTCCCGTTATATCTGCTATTTCATAGCTGATCTATCTCCCCGTTATATCCGCTATTTCATAGCTGATCTATCTCCCGTTATATCTGCTATTTCATAGCTGATCTATCTCCCCGTTATATCTGCTATTTCATAGCTGATCTATCTCCCCGTTATATCTGCTATTTCATAGCTGATCTATCTCCCCGTTATATCTGCTATTTCATAGCTGATCTATCTCCCGTTATATCTGCTATTTCATAGCTGATCTATCTCCCCGTTATATCTGCTATTTCATAGCTGATCTATCTCCCGTTATATCTGCTATTTCATAGCTGATCTATCTCCCGTTATATCTGCTATTTCATAGCTGATCTATCTCCCCGTTATATCTGCTATTTCATAGCTGATCTATCTCCCCGTTATATCTGCTATTTCATAGCTGATCTATCTCCCCGTTATATCTGCTATTTCATAGCTGATCTATCTCCCCGTTATATCTGCTATTTCATAGCTATCTCCCGTTATATCTGCTATTTCATAGCTGATCTATCTCCCGTTATATCTGCTATTTCATAGCTGATCTATCTCCCTATCTCGTTATATCTGCTATTTCATAGCTGATCTATCTCCCGTTATATCTGCTATTTCATAGCTGATCTATCTCCCCGTTATATCTGCTGATCTGATCTCTCCCGTTATATCTGCTATTTCATAGCTGATCTATCTCCCCGTTATATCTGCTATTTCATAGCTGATCTATCTCCCCGTTATATCTGCTGATCTATGATCTATCTCCCCGTTATATCTGCTATTTCATAGCTGATCTATCTCCCGTTATATCTGCTATTTCATAGCTGATCTATCTCCCCGTTATATCTGCTATTTCATAGCTGATCTATCTCCCCGTTATATCTGCTATTTCATAGCTGATCTATCTCCCCGTTATATCTGCTATTTCATAGCTGATCTATCTCCCCGTTATATCTGCTATTTCATAGCTGATCTATCTCCCGTTATATCTGCTATTTCATAGCTGATCTATCTCCCGTTATATCTGCTATTTCATAGCTGATCTATCTCCCGTTATATCTGCTATTTCATAGCTGATCTATCTCCCCGTTATATCTGCTATTTCATAGCTGATCTATCTCCCCGCTGCTATTTCATAGCTGATCTATCTCCCGTTATATCTGCTATTTCATAGCTGATCTATCTCCCCGTTATATCTGCTATTTCATAGCTGATCTATCTCCCGTTATATCTGCTATTTCATAGCTGATCTATCTCCCCATTATATCTGCTATTTCATAGCTGATCTATCTCCCCGTTATATCTGCTATTTCATAGCTGATCTATCTCCCGTTATATCTGCTATTTCATAGCTGATCTATCTCCCCGTTATATCTGCTATTTCATAGCTGATCTATCTCCCGTTATATCTGCTATTTCATAGCTGATCTATCTCCCCGTTATATCTGCTTTTCATATCTATCTCCCGTTATATCTGCTATTTCATAGCTGATCTATCTCCCCGTTATATCTAGCTGCTATTTCATAGCTGATCTATCTCCCCGTTATATCTGCTATTTCATAGCTGATCTATCTCCCCGTTATATCTGCTATTTCATAGCTGATCTATCTCCCGTTATATCTGCTATTTCATAGCTGATCTATCTCCCCTGCTTATATCTATCTCCCGCTATTTCATAGCTGATCTATCTCCCCGTTATATCTGCTATTTCATAGCTGATCTATCTCCCGTTATATCTGCTATTTCATAGCTGATCTATCTCCCGTTATATCTGCTATTTCATAGCTGATCTATCTCCCGTTATATCTGCTATTTCATAGCTGATCTATCTCCCCGTTATATCTGCTATTTCATAGCTGATCTATCTCCCCGTTATATCTGCTATTTCATAGCTGATCTATCTCCCCATAGCTGTTATATCTGCTATTTCATAGCTGATCTATCTCCCGTTATATCTGCTATTTCATAGCTGATCTATCTCCCCGTTATATCTGCTATTTCATAGCTGATCTATCTCCCCGTTATATCTGCTATTTCATAGCTGATCTATCTCCCGTTATATCTGCTATTTCATAGCTGATCTATCTCCCCGTTATATCCGCTATTTCATAGCTGATCTATCTCCCCGTTATATCTGCTATTTCATAGCTGATCTATCTCCCGTTATATCTGCTATTTCATAGCTGATCTATCTCCCCGTTATATCTGCTATTTCATAGCTGATCTATCTCCCCCGTTATATCTGCTATTTCATAGCTGATCTATCTCCCGTTATATCTGCTATTTCATAGCTGATCTATCTCCCCGTTATATCTGCTATTTCATAGCTGATCTATCTCCCCGTTATATCTGCTATTTCATAGCTGATCTATCTCCCGTTATATCTGCTATTTCATAGCTGATCTATCTCCCGTTATATCTGCTATTTCATAGCTGATCTATCTCCCGTTATATCTGCTATTTCATAGCTGATCTATCTCCCGTTATATCTGCTATTTCATAGCTGATCTATCTCCCCGTTATATCTGCTATTTCATATCCCGTTATATCTGCTATTTCATAGCTGATCTATCTCCCGTTATATCTGCTATTTCATAGCTGATCTATCTCCCCGTTATATCTGCTATTTCATAGCTGATCTATCTCCCCGTTATATCTGCTATTTCATAGCTGATCTATCTCCCCGTTATATCTGCTATTTCATAGCTGATCTATCTCCCCGTTATATCTGCTATTTCATAGCTGATCTATCTCCCGTTATATCTGCTATTTCATAGCTGATCTATCTCCCCGTTATATCTGCTATTTCATAGCTGATCTATCTCCCCGTTATATCTGCTATTTCATAGCTGATCTATCTCCCCTGCTTATATCTGCTATTTCATAGCTGATCTATCTCCCGTTATATCTGCTATTTCATAGCTGATCTATCTCCCGTTATATCTGCTATTTCATAGCTGATCTATCTCCCCGTTATATCTGCTATTTCATAGCTGATCTATCTCCCCGTTATATCTGCTATTTCATAGCTGATCTATCTCCCCGTTATATCTGCTATTTCATAGCTGATCTATCTCCCCGTTATATCTGCTATTTCATAGCTGATCTATCTCCCCTGTATATCTGCTATTTCATATCTGATCTATCTCCCTCCCCGTTATATCTGCTATTTCATAGCTGATCTATCTCCCCTGCTATTTCATATATCTGCTATTTCATAGCTGATCTATCTCCCCGTTATATCTGCTATTTCATAGCTGATCTATCTCCCGTTATATCTGCTATTTCATAGCTGATCTATCTCCCCGTTATATCTGCTATTTCATAGCTGATCTATCTCCCCGTCTATATCTGCTATTTCATAGCTGATCTATCTCCTCCCCGTTATATCTGCTATTTCATAGCTGATCTATCTCCCGTTATATCTGCTATTTCATAGCTGATCTATCTCCCGTTATATCTGCTATTTCATAGCTGATCTATCTCCCCGTTATATCTGCTATTTCATAGCTGATCTATCTCCCCGTTATATCTGCTATTTCATAGCTGATCTATCTCCTGCTATTTCATAGCTATATCTGCTGCTATTTCATAGCTGATCTATCTCCCGTTATATCTGCTATTTCATAGCTGATCTATCTCCCCGTTATATCTGCTATTTCATAGCTGATCTATCTCCCCGTTATATCTGCTATTTCATAGCTGATCTATCTCCCCGTTATATCTGCTATTTCATAGCTGATCTATCTCCCCGTTATATCTGCTATTTCATAGCTGATCTATCTCCCGTTATATCTGCTATTTCATAGCTGATCTATCTCCCGTTATATCTGCTATCTCTGATCTATCTCCCCGTTATATCTGCTATTTCATAGCTGATCTATCTCCCGTTATATCTGCTATTTCATAGCTGATCTATCTCCCGTTATATCTGCTATTTCATAGCTGATCTATCTCCCCGTTATATCTGCTATTTCATAGCTGATCTATCTCCCGTTATATCTGCTATTTCATAGCTGATCTATCTCCCCGTTATATCTGCTATTTCATAGCTGATCTATCTCCCGTTATATCTGCTATTTCATAGCTGATCTATCTCCCCGTTATATCTGCTATTTCATAGCTGATCTATCTCCCCGTTATATCTGCTATTTCATAGCTGATCTATCTCCCCTATTTCATATCTGCTATTTCATAGCTGATATCTGCTATTTCATAGCTGATCTATCTCCTCGTTATATCTGCTATTTCATAGCTGATCTATCTCCCGTTATATCTGCTATTTCATAGCTGATCTATCTCCCGTTATATCTGCTATTTCATAGCTGATCTATCTCCCGTTATATCTGCTATTTCATAGCTGATCTATCTCCCGTTATATCTGCTATTTCATAGCTGATCTATCTCCCGTTATATCTGCTATTTCATAGCTGATCTATCTCCCGTTATATCTGCTATTTCATAGCTGATCTATCTCCCGTTATATCTGCTATTTCATAGCTGATCTATCTCCCCGTTATATCTGCTATTTCATAGCTGATCTATCTCCCGTTATATCCGCTATTTCATAGCTGATCTATCTCCCGTTATATCTGCTATTTCATAGCTGATCTATCTCCCCTGTTATATCTGCTATTTCATAGCTGATCTATCTCCCCGTTATATCTGCTATTTCATAGCTGATCTATCTCCCGTTATATCTGCTATTTCATAGCTGATCTATCTCCCGTTATATCTGCTATTTCATAGCTGATCTATCTCCCGTTATATCTGCTATTTCATAGCTGATCTATCTCCCCGTTATATCTGCTATTTCATAGCTGATCTATCTCCCTGCTATTATATCTGCTATTTCATAGCTGATCTATCTCCCGTTATATCTGCTATTTCATAGCTGATCTATCTCCCTCGTTATATCTGCTATTTCATAGCTGATCTATCTCCCGTTATATCTGCTATTTCATAGCTGATCTATCTCCCGTTATATCTGCTATTTCATAGCTGATCTATCTCCCGTTATATCTGCTATTTCATAGCTGATCTATCTCCCGTTATATCTGCTATTTCATAGCTGATCTATCTCCCGTTATATCTGCTATTTCATAGCTGATCTATCTCCCGTTATATCTGCTATTTCATAGCTGATCTATCTCCCGTTATATCTGCTATTTCATAGCTGATCTATCTCCCGTTATATCTGCTATTTCATAGCTGATCTATCTCCCGTTATATCTGCTATTCTATCTCCCCGTTATATCTGCTATTTCATAGCTGATCTATCTCTCCCGTTATATCTGCTATTTCATAGCTGATCTATCTCCCCGTTATATCTGCTATTTCATAGCTGATCTATCTCCCGTTATATCTGCTATTTCATAGCTGATCTATCTCCCCCGTTATATCTGCTATTTCATAGCTGATCTATCTCCCCCCGTTATATCTGCTATTTCATAGCTGATCTATCTCCCCGTTATATCTGCTATTTCATAGCTGATCTATCTCCCCGTTATATCTGCTATTTCATAGCTGATCTATCTCCCCGTTATATCTGCTATTTCATAGCTGATCTATCTCCCCTCCCGTTATATCTGCTATTTCATAGCTGATCTATCTCCCCGTTATATCTGCTATTTCATAGCTGATCTATCTCCCCGTTATATCTGCTATTTCATAGCTGATCTATCTCCCCGTTATATCTGCTATTTCATAGCTGATCTATCTCCCCGTTATATCTGCTATTTCATAGCTGATCTATCTCCCCGTTATATCTGCTATTTCATAGCTGATCTATCTCCCCGTTATATCTGCTATTTCATAGCTGATCTATCTCCCCGTTATATCTGCTATTTCATAGCTGATCTATCTCCCGTTATATCTGCTATTTCATAGCTGATCTATCTCCCGTTATATCTGCTATTTCATAGCTGATCTATCTCTCCCGTTATATCTGCTATTTCATAGCTGATCTATCTCCCCGTTATATCTGCTATTTCATAGCTGATCTATCTCCCCGTTATATCTGCTATTTCATAGCTGATCTATCTCCCCGTTATATCTGCTATTTCATAGCTGATCTATCTCCATAGCTGATCTATCTCCCGTTATATCTGCTATTTCATAGCTGATCTATCTCCCGTTATATCTGCTATTTCATAGCTGATCTATCTCCCCGTTATATCTGCTATTTCATAGCTGATCTATCTCCCCGTTATATCTGCTATTTCATAGCTGATCTATCTCCCCGTTATATCTGCTATTTCATAGCTGATCTATCTCCCCGTTATATCTGCATTTCATAGCTGATCTATCTCCCCGTTATATCTGCTATTTCATAGCTGATCTATCTCCCGTTATATCTGCTATTTCATAGCTGATCTATCTCCCCGTTATATCTGCTATTTCATAGCTGATCTATCTCCCCGTTATATCTGCTTATATCTGCTATTTATTCTATCTCCCGTTATATCTGCTATTTCATAGCTGATCTATCTCCCCGTTATATCTGCTATTTCATAGCTGATCTATCTCCCGTTATATCTGCTATTTCATAGCTGATCTATCTCCCCGTTATATCTGCTATTTCATAGCTGATCTATCTCCCCGTTATATCTGCTATTTCATAGCTGATCTATCTCCCGTTATATCTGCTATTTCATAGCTGATCTATCTCCCGTTATATCTGCTATTTCATAGCTGATCTATCTCCCCGTTATATCTGCTATTTCATAGCTGATCTATCTCCCCGTTATATCTGCTATTTCATAGCTGATCTATCTCCCCGTTATATCTGCTATTTCATAGCTGATCTATCTCCCCGTTATATCTGCTATTTCATAGCTGATCTATCTCCCGTTATATCTGCTATTTCATAGCTGATCTATCTCCCGTTATATCTGCTATTTCATAGCTGATCTATCTCCCCGTTATATCTGCTATTTCATAGCTGATCTATCTCCCCGTTATATCTGCTATTTCATAGCTGATCTATCTCCCCGTTATATCTGCTATTTCATAGCTGATCTATCTCCCCGTTATATCTGCTATTTCATAGCTGATCTATCTCCCCGTTATATCTGCTATTTCATAGCTGATCTATCTCCCTCCCGTTATATCTGCTATTTCATAGCTGATCTATCTCCCGTTATATCTGCTATTTCATAGCTGATCTATCTCCCGTTATATCTGCTATTTCATAGCTGATCTATCTCCCGTTATATCTGCTATTTCATAGCTGATCTATCTCCCCGTTATATCTGCTATTTCATAGCTGATCTATCTCCCCGTTATATCTGCTATTTCATAGCTGATCTATCCCCGTTATATCTGCTATTTCATAGCTGATCTATCTCCCCGTTATATCTGCTATTTCATAGCTGATCTATCTCCCCGTTATATATATCTGCTATTTCATAGCTGATCTATCTCCCCGTTATATCTGCTATTTCATAGCTGATCTATCTCCCGTTATATCTGCTATTTCATAGCTGATCTATCTCCCGTTATATCTGCTATTTCATAGCTGATCTATCTCCCCGTTATATCTGCTATTTCATAGCTGATCTATCTCCCCGTTATATCTGCTATTTCATAGCTGATCTATCTCCCCGTTATATCTGCTATTTCATAGCTGATCTATCTCCCCGTTATATCTGCTATTTCATAGCTGATCTATCTCCCCGTTATATCTGCTATTTCATAGCTGATCTATCTCCCCGTTCTGCTATTTCATCTGCTATTTCATAGCTGATCTATCTCCCCGTTATATCTGCTATTTCATAGCTGATCTATCTCCCCGTTATATCTGCTATTTCATAGCTGATCTATCTCCCCGTTATATCTGCTATTTCATAGCTGATCTATCTCCCGTTATATCTGCTATTTCATAGCTGATCTATCTCCCGTTATATCTGCTATTTCATAGCTGATCTATCTCCCCGTTATATCTGCTATTTCATAGCTGATCTATCTCCCGTTATATCTGCTATTTCATAGCTGATCTATCTCCCCGTTATATCTGCTATTTCATAGCTGATCTATCTCCCCGTTATATCTGCTATTTCATAGCTGATCTATCTCCCCGTTATATCTGCTATTTCATAGCTGATCTATCTCCCCGTTATATCTGCTATTTCATAGCTGATCTATCTCCCCGTTATATCTGCTATTTCATAGCTGATCTATCTCCCGTTATATCTGCTATTTCATAGCTGATCTATCTCCCTGCTATTATATCTGCTATTTCATAGCTGATCTATCTCCCCCCGTTATATCTGCTATTTCATAGCTGATCTATCTCCCCCCGTTATATCTGCTATTTCATAGCTGATCTATCTCCCGTTATATCTGCTATTTCATAGCTGATCTATCTCCCGTTATATCTGCTATTTCATAGCTGATCTATCTCCCCGTTATATCTGCTATTTCATAGCTGATCTATCTCCCGTTATATCTGCTATTTCATAGCTGATCTATCTCCCGTTATATCTGCTATTTCATAGCTGATCTATCTCCCCGTTATATCTGCTATTTCATAGCTGATCTATCTCCCCGTTATATCTGCTATTTCATAGCTGATCTATCTCCCCGTTATATCTGCTATTTCATAGCTGATCTATCTCCCCTATTATATCTGCTATTTCATAGCTGATCTATCTCCCGTTATATCTGCTATTTCATAGCTGATCTATCTCCCCGTTATATCTGCTATTTCATAGCTGATCTATCTCCCCGTTATATCTGCTATTTCATAGCTGATCTATCTCCCCGTTATATCTGCTATTTCATAGCTGATCTATCTCCCGTTATATCTGCTATTTCATAGCTGATCTATCTCCCCGTTATATCTGCTATTTCATAGCTGATCTATCTCCCCGTTATATCTGCTATTTCATAGCTGATCTATCTCCCCGTTATATCTGCTATTTCATAGCTGATCTATCTCCCGTTATATCTGCTATTTCATAGCTGATCTATCTCCCCGTTATATCTGCTATTTCATAGCTGATCTATCTCCCCGTTATATCTGCTATTTCATAGCTGATCTATCTCCCCGTTATATCTGCTATTTCATAGCTGATCTATCTCCCCGTTATATCTGCTATTTCATAGCTGATCTATCTCCCCGTTATATCTGCTATTTCATAGCTGATCTATCTCCCCGTTATATCTGCTATTTCATAGCTGATCTATCTCCCCGTTATATCTGCTATTTCATAGCTGATCTATCTCCCGTTATATCTGCTATTTCATAGCTGATCTATCTCCCGTTATATCTGCTATTTCATAGCTGATCTATCTCCCCTGTTATATCCGCTATTTCATAGCTGATCTATCTCCCCGTTATATCTGCTATTTCATAGCTGATCTATCTCCCCGTTATATCTGCTATTTCATAGCTGATCTATCTCCCCGTTATATCTGCTATTTCATAGCTGATCTATCTCCCCGTTATATCTGCTATTTCATAGCTGATCTATCTCCCGTTATATCTGCTATTTCATAGCTGATCTATCTCCCCGTTATATCTGCTATTTCATAGCTGATCTATCTCCCCGTTATATCTGCTATTTCATAGCTGATCTATCTCCCCGTTATATCTGCTATTTCATAGCTGATCTATCTCCCCGTTATATCTGCTATTTCATAGCTGATCTATCTCCCCGTTATATCTGCTATTTCATAGCTGATCTATCTCCTCCCCGTTATATCTGCTATTTCATAGCTGATCTATCTCCCCGTTATATCTGCTATTTCATAGCTGATCTATCTCCCGTTATATCTGCTATTTCATAGCTGATCTATCTCCCCGTTATATCTGCTATTTCATAGCTGATCTATCTCCCCGTTATATCTGCTATTTCATAGCTGATCTATCTCCCCGTTATATCTGCTATTTCATAGCTGATCTATCTCCCCGTTATATCTGCTATTTCATAGCTGATCTATCTCCCGTTATATCTGCTATTTCATAGCTGATCTATCTCCCCGTTATATCTGCTATTTCATAGCTGATCTATCTCCCGTTATATCTGCTATTTCATAGCTGATCTATCTCCCCGTTATATCTGCTATTTCATAGCTGATCTATCTCCCGTTATATCTGCTATTTCATAGCTGATCTATCTCCCGTTATATCTGCTATTTCATAGCTGATCTATCTCCCCGTTATATCTGCTATTTCATAGCTGATCTATCTCCCGTTATATCTGCTATTTCATAGCTGATCTATCTCCCCGTTATATCTGCTATTTCATAGCTGATCTATCTCCCCGTTATATCTGCTATTTCATAGCTGATCTATCTCCCCGTTATATCTGCTATTTCATAGCTGATCTATCTCCCCGTTATATCTGCTATTTCATAGCTGATCTATCTCCCCGTTATATCTGCTATTTCATAGCTGATCTATCTCCCGTTATATCTGCTATTTCATAGCTGATCTATCTCCCGTTATATCTGCTATTTCATAGCTGATCTATCTCCCGTTATATCTGCTATTTCATAGCTGATCTATCTCCCGTTATATCTGCTATTTCATAGCTGATCTATCTCCCCGTTATATCTGCTATTTCATAGCTGATCTATCTCCCCGTTATATCTGCTATTTCATAGCTGATCTATCTCCCCGTTATATCTGCTATTTCATAGCTGATCTATCTCCCCGTTATATCTGCTATTTCATAGCTGATCTATCTCCCCGTTATATCTGCTATTTCATAGCTGATCTATCTCCCCGTTATATCTGCTATTTCATAGCTGATCTATCTCCCCGTTATATCTGCTATTTCATAGCTGATCTATCTTTATATCTGCTATTTCATAGCTGATCTATCTCCCGTTATATCTGCTATTTCATAGCTGATCTATCTCCCGTTATATCTGCTATTTCATAGCTGATCTATCTCCCCGTTATATCTGCTATTTCATAGCTGATCTATCTCCCCGTTATATCTGCTATTTCATAGCTGATCTATCTCCCCGTTATATCTGCTATTTCATAGCTGATCTATCTCCCGTTATATCTGCTATTTCATAGCTGATCTATCTCCCCGTTATATCTGCTATTTCATAGCTGATCTATCTCCCCGTTATATCTGCTATTTCATAGCTGATCTATCTCCCCGTTATATCTGCTATTTCATAGCTGATCTATCTCCCCGTTATATCTGCTATTTCATAGCTGATCTATCTCCCGTTATATCTGCTATTTCATAGCTGATCTATCTCCCCTGTTATATCTGCTATTTCATAGCTGATCTATCTCCCCGTTATATCTGCTATTTCATAGCTGATCTATCTCCCTATTTCATAGCTGTTATATCTGCTATTTCATAGCTGATCTATCTCCCGTTATATCTGCTATTTCATAGCTGATCTATCTCCCCGTTATATCTGCTATTTCATAGCTGATCTATCTCCCCGTTATATCTGCTATTTCATAGCTGATCTATCTCCCCGTTATATCTGCTATTTCATAGCTGATCTATCTCCCCGTTATATCTGCTATTTCATAGCTGATCTATCTCCCCGTTATATCTGCTATTTCATAGCTGATCTATCTCCCCGTTATATCTGCTATTTCATAGCTGATCTATCTCCCCGTTATATCTGCTATTTCATAGCTGATCTATCTCCCCGTTATATCTGCTATTTCATAGCTGATCTATCTCCCCGTTATATCTGCTATTTCATAGCTGATCTATCTCCCGTTATATCTGCTATTTCATAGCTGATCTATCTCCCCGTTATATCTGCTATTTCATAGCTGATCTATCTCCCGTTATATCTGCTATTTCATAGCTGATCTATCTCCCCGTTATATCTGCTATTTCATAGCTGATCTATCTCCCCGTTATATCTGCTATTTCATAGCTGATCTATCTCCCCGTTATATCTGCTATTTCATAGCTGATCTATCTCCCTCCCCGTTATATCTGCTATTTCATAGCTGATCTATCTCCCCGTTATATCTGCTATTTCATAGCTGATCTATCTCCCCGTTATATCTGCTATTTCATAGCTGATCTATCTCCCCTGCTATATCTGATCTATTTCATAGCTGATCTATCTCCCCGTTATATCTGCTATTTCATAGCTGATCTATCTCCCCGTTATATCTGCTATTTCATAGCTGATCTATCTCCCCGTTATATCTGCTATTTCATAGCTGATCTATCTCCCCGTTATATCTGCTATTTCATAGCTGATCTATCTCCCCGTTATATCTGCTATTTCATAGCTGATCTATCTCCCCGTTATATCTGCTATTTCATAGCTGATCTATCTCCCGTTATATCTGCTATTTCATAGCTGATCTATCTCCCCGTTATATCTGCTATTTCATAGCTGATCTATCTCCCCGTTATATCTGCTATTTCATAGCTGATCTATCTCCCCGTTATATCTGCTATTTCATAGCTGATCTATCTCCCCGTTATATCTGCTATTTCATAGCTGATCTATCTCCCCGTTATATCTGCTATTTCATAGCTGATCTATCTCCCCGTTATATCTGCTATTTCATAGCTGATCTATCTCCCCTGCTATTTCATTATATCTGCTATTTCATAGCTGATCTATCTCCCCGTTATATCTGCTATTTCATAGCTGATCTATCTCCCGTTATATCTGCTATTTCATAGCTGATCTATCTCCCCGTTATATCTGCTATTTCATAGCTGATCTATCTCCCCGTTATATCTGCTATTTCATAGCTGATCTATCTCCCCGTTATATCTGCTATTTCATAGCTGATCTATCTCCCCGTTATATCTGCTATTTCATAGCTGATCTATCTCCCCGTTATATCTGCTATTTCATAGCTGATCTATCTCCCCGTTATATCTGCTATTTCATAGCTGATCTATCTCCCCGTTATATCTGCTATTTCATAGCTGATCTATCTCCCCGTTATATCTGCTATTTCATAGCTGATCTATCTCCCCGTTATATCTGCTATTTCATAGCTGATCTATCTCCCGTTATATCTGCTATTTCATAGCTGATCTATCTCCCCGTTATATCTGCTATTTCATAGCTGATCTATCTCCCCGTTATATCTGCTATTTCATAGCTGATCTATCTCCCCGTTATATCTGCTATTTCATAGCTGATCTATCTCCCCGTTATATCTGCTATTTCATAGCTGATCTATCTCCCCGTTATATCTGCTATTTCATAGCTGATCTATCTCCCCGTTATATCTGCTATTTCATAGCTGATCTATCTCCCCGTTATATCTGCTATTTCATAGCTGATCTATCTCCCCGTTATATCTGCTATTTCATAGCTGATCTATCTCCCCGTTATATCTGCTATTTCATAGCTGATCTATCTCCCCGTTATATCTGCTATTTCATAGCTGATCTATCTCCCCGTTATATCTGCTATTTCATAGCTGATCTATCTCCCGTTATATCTGCTATTTCATAGCTGATCTATCTCCCCGTTATATCTGCTATTTCATAGCTGATCTATCTCCCCGTTATATCTGCTATTTCATAGCTGATCTATCTCCCCGTTATATCTGCTATTTCATAGCTGATCTATCTCCCGTTATATCTGCTATTTCATAGCTGATCTATCTCCCGTTATATCTGCTATTTCATAGCTGATCTATCTCCCGTTATATCTGCTATTTCATAGCTGATCTATCTCCCCGTTATATCTGCTATTTCATAGCTGATCTATCTCCCCGTTATATCTGCTATTTCATAGCTGATCTATCTCCCCGTTATATCTGCTATTTCATAGCTGATCTATCTCCCCGTTATATCTGCTATTTCATAGCTGATCTTTCTCCCCGTTATATCTGCTATTTCATAGCTGATCTATCTCCCCATTATATCTGCTATTTCATAGCTGATCTATCTCCCGGTTATATCTGCTATTTCATAGCTGATCTATCTCCCCGTTATATCTGCTATTTCATAGCTGATCTATCTCCCCGTTATATCTGCTATTTCATAGCTGATCTATCTCCCCGTTATATCTGCTATTTCATAGCTGATCTATCTCCCCGTTATATCTGCTATTTCATAGCTGATCTATCTCCCCGTTATATCTGCTATTTCATAGCTGATCTATCTCCCGTTATATCTGCTATTTCATAGCTGATCTATCTCCCGTTATATCTGCTATTTCATAGCTGATCTATCTCCCCGTTATATCTGCTATTTCATAGCTGATCTATCTCCCCGTTATATCTGCTATTTCATAGCTGATCTATCTCCCCGTTATATCTGCTATTTCATAGCTGATCTATCTCCCGTTATATCTGCTATTTCATAGCTGATCTATCTCCCCGTTATATCTGCTATTTCATAGCTGATCTATCTCCCGTTATATCTGCTATTTCATAGCTGATCTATCTCCCCGTTATATCTGCTATTTCATAGCTGATCTATCTCCCCGTTATATCTGCTATTTCATAGCTGATCTATCTCCCCGTTATATCTGCTATTTCATAGCTGATCTATCTCCCCCCGTTATATCTGCTATTTCATAGCTGATCTATCTCCCCGTTATATCTGCTATTTCATAGCTGATCTATCTCCCGTTATATCTGCTATTTCATAGCTGATCTATCTCCCGTTATATCTGCTATTTCATAGCTGATCTATCTCCCGTTATATCCGCTATTTCATAGCTGATCTATCTCCCCGTTATATCTGCTATTTCATAGCTGATCTATCTCCCCGTTATATCTGCTATTTCATAGCTGATCTATCTCCCCGTTATATCTGCTATTTCATAGCTGATCTATCTCCCCGTTATATCTGCTATTTCATAGCTGATCTATCTCCCCCGTTATATCTGCTATTTCATAGCTGATCTATCTCCCTATTATATCTGCTATTTCATAGCTGATCTATCTCCCCGTTATATCTGCTATTTCATAGCTGATCTATCTCCCGTTATATCTGCTATTTCATAGCTGATCTATCTCCCCGTTATATCTGCTATTTCATAGCTGATCTATCTCCCGTTATATCTGCTATTTCATAGCTGATCTATCTCCCCGTTATATCTGCTATTTCATAGCTGATCTATCTCCCCGTTATATCTGCTATTTCATAGCTGATCTATCTCCCCGTTATATCTGCTATTTCATAGCTGATCTATCTCCCGTTATATCTGCTATTTCATAGCTGATCTATCTCCCCGTTATATCTGCTATTTCATAGCTGATCTATCTCCCCGTTATATCTGCTATTTCATAGCTGATCTATCTCCCCGTTATATCTGCTATTTCATAGCTGATCTATCTCCCCGTTATATCTGCTATTTCATAGCTGATCTATCTCCCCGTTATATCTGCTATTTCATAGCTGGGATCTCTATCTCCCGTTATATCTGCTATTTCATAGCTGATCTATCTCCCGTTATATCTGCTATTTCATAGCTGATCTATCTCCCGTTATATCTGCTATTTCATAGCTGATCTATCTCCCCGTTATATCTGCTATTTCATAGCTGATCTATCTCCCCGTTATATCTGCTATTTCATAGCTGATCTATCTCCCCGTTATATCTGCTATTTCATAGCTGATCTATCTCCCCGTTATATCTGCTATTTCATAGCTGATCTATCTCCCTGCTATTTCATTATATCTGCTATTTCATAGCTGATCTATCTCCCCGTTATATCTGCTATTTCATAGCTGATCTATCTCCCCGTTATATCTGCTATTTCATAGCTGATCTATCTCCCGTTATATCTGCTATTTCATAGCTGATCTATCTCCCCCGTTATATCTGCTATTTCATAGCTGATCTATCTCCCGTTATATCTGCTATTTCATAGCTGATCTATCTCCCCGTTATATCTGCTATTTCATAGCTGATCTATCTCCCCGTTATATCTGCTATTTCATAGCTGATCTATCTCCCGTTATATCTGCTATTTCATAGCTGATCTATCTCCCCGTTATATCTGCTATTTCATAGCTGATCTATCTCCCGTTATATCTGCTATTTCATAGCTGATCTATCTCCCCGTTATATCTGCTATTTCATAGCTGATCTATCTCCCGTTATATCTGCTATTTCATAGCTGATCTATCTCCCCGTTATATCTGCTATTTCATAGCTGATCTATCTCCCGTTATATCTGCTATTTCATAGCTGATCTATCTCCCCGTTATATCTGCTATTTCATAGCTGATCTATCTCCCCGTTATATCTGCTATTTCATAGCTGATCTATCTCCCCGTTATATCTGCTATTTCATAGCTGATCTATCTCCCCGTTATATCTGCTATTTCATAGCTGATCTATCTCCCTGTTATATCTGCTATTTCATAGCTGATCTATCTCCCCGTTATATCTGCTATTTCATAGCTGATCTATCTCCCCGTTATATCTGCTATTTCATAGCTGATCTATCTCCCCGTTATATCTGCTATTTCATAGCTGATCTATCTCCCCGTTATATCTGCTATTTCATAGCTGATCTATCTCCCCGTTATATCTGCTATTTCATAGCTGATCTATCTCCCGTTATATCTGCTATTTCATAGCTGATCTATCTCCCGTTATATCTGCTATTTCATAGCTGATCTATCTCCCCGTTATATCTGCTATTTCATAGCTGATCTATCTCCCCGTTATATCTGCTATTTCATAGCTGATCTATCTCCCGTTATATCTGCTATTTCATAGCTGATCTATCTCCCCGTTATATCTGCTATTTCATAGCTGATCTATCTCCCCGTTATATCTGCTATTTCATAGCTGATCTATCTCCCCGTTATATCTTCTATTTCATAGCTGATCTATCTCCCCCCGTTATATCTATATTTCATAGCTGATTTCATATTTCATAGCTGATCTATCTCCCCGTTATATCTGCTATTTCATAGCTGATCTATCTCCCCGTTATATCTGCTATTTCATAGCTGATCTATCTCCCGTTATATCTGCTATTTCATAGCTGATCTATCTCCCCGTTATATCTGCTATTTCATAGCTGATCTATCTCCCCGTTATATCTGCTATTTCATAGCTGATCTATCTCCCCGTTATATCTGCTATTTCATAGCTGATCTATCTCCCCGTTATATCTGCTATTTCATAGCTGATCTATCTCCCCGTTATATCTGCTATTTCATAGCTGATCTATCTCCCCGTTATATCTGCTATTTCATAGCTGATCTATCTCCCGTTATATCTGCTATTTCATAGCTGATCTATCTCCCGTTATATCTGCTATTTCATAGCTGATCTATCTCCCCGTTATATCTGCTATTTCATAGCTGATCTATCTCCCGTTATATCTGCTATTTCATAGCTGATCTATCTCCCCGTTATATCTGCTATTTCATAGCTGATCTATTTCTCCCCGTTATATCTGCTATTTCATAGCTGATCTATCTCCCCGTTATATCTGCTATTTCATAGCTGATCTATCTCCCCGTTATATCTGCTATTTCATAGCTGATCTATCTCCCCGTTATATCTGCTATTTCATAGCTGATCTATCTCCCCGTTATATCTGCTATTTCATAGCTGATCTATCTCCCGTTATATCTGCTATTTCATATTTCATATATCTGCTGATCTATCTCCCCTGTTATATCCCTATTTCATAGCTGATCTATCTCCCCGTTATATCTGCTATTTCATAGCTGATCTATCTCCCGTTATATCTGCTATTTCATAGCTGATCTATCTCCCCGTTATATCTGCTATTTCATAGCTGATCTATCT
The DNA here is from genome assembly GCF_018296145.1 of Oncorhynchus tshawytscha. Classification (NCBI taxonomy): domain Eukaryota; kingdom Metazoa; phylum Chordata; class Actinopteri; order Salmoniformes; family Salmonidae; genus Oncorhynchus; species Oncorhynchus tshawytscha. The sequence goes on along the minus strand of NC_056456.1, from coordinate 31,962,608 downwards.
CCCCGTTATATCTGCTATTTCATAGCTGATCTATCTCCCCGTTATATCTGCTATTTCATAGCTGATCTATCTCCCCGTTATATCTGCTATTTCATAGCTGATCTATCTCCCCGTTATATCTGCTATTTCATAGCTGATCTATCTCCCCGTTATATCTGCTATTTCATAGCTGATCTATCTCCCGTTATATCTGCTATTTCATAGCTGATCTATCTCCCGTTATATCTGCTATTTCATAGCTGATCTATCTCCCCGTTATATCTGCTATTTCATAGCTGATCTATCTCCCCGTTATATCTGCTATTTCATAGCTGATCTATCTCCCCGTTATATCTGCTATTTCATAGCTGATCTATCTCCCTGCTATTTCATAGTTATATCTGCTATTTCATAGCTGATCTATCTCCCCGTTATATCTGCTATTTCATAGCTGATCTATCTCCCCTTATATCTGCTATTTCATAGCTGATCTTTCTCCCCGTTATATCTGCTATTTCATAGCTGATCTATCTCCCCTATTTCATAGCTATATCTGCTATTTCATAGCTGATCTATCTCCCTGTTATATCTGCTAATTTCATAGCTGATCTTTCTCCCCGTTATATCTGCTAATTTCATAGCTGATCTTTCTCCCCGTTATATCTGCTAATTTCATAGCTGATCTATCTCCCCGTTATATCTGCTATTTCATAGCTGATCTATCTCCCCGTTATATCTGCTATTTCATAGCTGATCTATCTCCCCGTTATATCTGCTATTTCATAGCTGATCTATCTCCCCGTTATATCTGCTATTTCATAGCTGATCTATCTCCCCGTTATATCTGCTATTTCATAGCTGATCTATCTCCCCGTTATATCTGCTATTTCATAGCTGATCTATCTCCCCGTTATATCCGCTATTTCATAGCTGATCTATCTCCCCGTTATATCCGCTATTTCATAGCTGATCTATCTCCCCGTTATATCCGCTATTTCATAGCTGATCTATCTCCCCGTTATATCCGCTATTTCATAGCTGATCTATCTCCCCGTTATATCCGCTATTTCATAGCTGATCTATCTCCCCGTTATATCTGCTATTTCATAGCTGATCTATCTCCCCGTTATATCTGCTATTTCATAGCTGATCTATCTCCCCGTTATATCCGCTATTTCATAGCTGATCTATCTCCCCGTTATATCTGCTATTTCATAGCTGATCTATCTCCCCGTTATATCTGCTATTTCATAGCTGATCTATCTCCCCGTTATATCTGCTATTTCATAGCTGATCTATCTCCCTGCTGCTATTTCATAGCTGATCTATCTCCCCGTTATATCTGCTATTTCATAGCTGATCTTTCTCCCGTTATATCTGCTATTTCATAGCTGATCTATCTCCCCTGTTATATCTGCTATTTCATAGCTGATCTATCTCCCCGTTATATCTGCTATTTCATAGCTGATCTATCTCCCCGTTATATCTGCTATTTCATAGCTGATCTATCTCCCCGTTATATCTGCTATTTCATAGCTGATCTATCTCCCTGCTATTTCATAGTTATATCTGCTATTTCATAGCTGATCTATCTCCCCGTTATATCTGCTATTTCATAGCTGAGCTTTCTCCCCGTTATATCTGCTATTTCATAGCTGAGCTTTCTCCCCGTTATATCTGCTATTTCATAGCTGATCTATCTCCCCGTTATATCTGCTATTTCATAGCTGATCTATCTCCCCGTTATATCTGCTATTTCATAGCTGATCTATCTCCCCGTTATATCTGCTATTTCATAGCTGATCTATCTCTCCGTTATATCTGCTATTTCATAGCTGATCTATCTCCCCGTTATATCTGCTATTTCATAGCTGATCTATCTCCCCGTTATATCTGCTCTTTCATAGCTGATCTTTCTCCCCGTTATATCTGCTATTTCATAGCTGATCTATCTCCCCGTTATATCTGCTATTTCATAGCTGATCTATCTCCCCGTTATATCTGCTATTTCATAGCTGAGCTTTCTCCCCGTTATATCTGCTATTTCATAGCTGAGCTTTCTCCCCGTTATATCTGCTATTTCATAGCTGATCTATCTCCCCGTTATATCTGCTATTTCATAGCTGATCTATCTCCCCGTTATATCTGCTATTTCAAAGCTGATCTATCTCCCCGTTATATCTGCTATTTCATAGCTGATCTATCTCCCCGTTATATCTGCTATTTCATAGCTGATCTATCTCCCCGTTATATCTGCTATTTCATAGCTGATCTATCTCCCCATTATATCCGCTATTTCATAGCTGATCTATCTCCCCGTTATATCCGCTATTTCATAGCTGATCTATCTCCCCGTTATATCCGCTATTTCATAGCTGATCTATCTCCCCGTTATATCCGCTATTTCATAGCTGATCTATCTCCCCGTTATATCTGCTATTTCATAGATGATCTATCTCCCCGAAATATCCGCTATTTCATAGCTGATCTATCTCCCCGTTATATCTGCTATTTCATAGCTGATCTATCTCCCCGTTATATCTGCTTTTTCAAAGCTGATCTATCTCCCCGTTATATCTGCTATTTCATAGCTGATCTATCTCCCCGTTATATCTGCTATTTCATAGCTGAGCTTTCTCCCCGTTATATCTGCTATTTCATAGCTGAGCTTTCTCCCCGTTATATCTGCTATTTCATAGCTGATCTATCTCCCCGTTATATCCGCTATTTCATAGCTGATCTATCTCCCCGTTATATCTGCTATTTCATAGCTGATCTATCTCCCCGTTATATCTGCTATTTCATAGCTGATCTATCTCCCCGTTATATCCGCTAATTTCATAGCTGATCTATCTCCCCGTTATATCCGCTAATTTCATAGCTGATCTATCTCCCCGTTATATCTGCTATTTCATAGCTGAGCTTTCTCCCCGTTATATCTGCTATTTCATAGCTGAGCTTTCTCCCCGTTATATCTGCTATTTCATAGCTGATCTATCTCCCCGTTATATCCGCTATTTCATAGCTGATCTATCTCCCCGTTATATCTGCTATTTCATAGCTGATCTATCTCCCCGTTATATCCGCTATTTCATAGCTGATCTATCTCCCCGTTATATCTGCTATTTCATAGCTGATCTTTCTCCCCGTTATATCTGCTATTTCATAGCTGATCTATCTCCCCGTTATATCTGCTATTTCATAGCTGATCTTTCTCCCCGTTATATCTGCTATTTCATAGCTGATTTTTCTCCCCGTTATATCTGCTATTTCTTAGCTGATCTATCTCCCCGTTATATCTGCTATTTCATAGCTGATCTATCTCCCGTTATATCTGCTATTTCATAGCTGATCTATCTCCCGTTATATCTGCTATTTCATAGCTGATCTTTCTCCCGTTATATCTGCTATTTCATAGCTGATCTATCTCCCCGTTATATCCGCTATTTCATAGCTGATCTATCTCCCCGTTATATCTGCTATTTCATAGCTGATCTATCTCCCCGTTATATCCGCTATTTCATAGCTGATCTATCTCCCCGTTATATCTGCTATTTCATAGCTGATCTTTATCCCCGTTATATCTGCTATTTCATAGCTGATCTATCTCCCCGTTATATCTGCTCTTTCATAGCTGATCTTTCTCCCCGTTATATCTGCTATTTCATAGCTGATCTTTCTCCCGTTATATCTGCTATTTCATAGCTGATCTATCTCCCCGTTATATCTGCTATTTCATAGCTGATCTATCTCCCCGTTATATCTGCTATTTCATAGCTGATCTATCTCCCGTTATATCCGCTATTTCATAGCTGATCTATCTCCCCGTTATATCTGCTATTTCATAGCTGATCTATCTCCCCGTTATATCTGCTATTTCATAGCTGATCTATCTCCCCGTTATATCCGCTATTTCATAGCTGATCTATCTCCCCGTTATATCTGCTATTTCATAGCTGATCTATCTCCCCGTTATATCCGCTATTTCATAGCTGATCTATCTCCCCGTTATATCTGCTATTTCATAGCTGATCTATCTCCCCGTTATATCCGCTAATTTCATAACTGATCTTTCTCCCCGTTATATCTGCTATTTCATAGCTGATCTATCTCCCCGTTATATCCGCTAATTTCATAACTGATCTTTCTCCCCGTTATATCTGCTATTTCATAGCTGATCTATCTCCCCGTTATATCTGCTATTTCATAGCTGATCTATCTCCCCGTTATATCTGCTATTTCATAGCTGATCTATCTCCCCGTTATATCTGCTATTTCATAGCTGAGCTTTCTCCCCGTTATATCTGCTATTTCATAGCTGAGCTTTCTCCCCGTTATATCTGCTATTTCATAGCTGATCTATCTCCCCGTTATATCTGCTATTTCATATCTGATCTATCTCCCCGTTATATCTGCTATTTCAAAGCTGATCTATCTCCCCGTTATATCTGCTATTTCATAGCTGATCTATCTCCCCGTTATATCCGCTATTTCATAGCTGATCTATCTCCCGTTATATCTGCTATTTCATAGCTGATCTTTCTCCCCGTTATATCTGCTATTTCATAGCTGATCTATCTCCCGTTATATCTGCTATTTCATAGCTGATCTTTCTCCACGTTATATCTGCTATTTCATAGCTGATTTTTCTCCCCGTTATATCTGCTATTTCTTAGCTGATCTATCTCCCCGTTATATATCTGCTATTTCATAGCTGATCTATCTCCCGTTATATCTGCTATTTCATAGCTGATCTATCTCCCGCTATATCTGCTATTTCATAGCTGATCTCTTCTCCCCGTTATATCTGCTATTTCATAGCTGATCTATCTCCCCGTTATATCTGCTATTTCATAGCTGATCTATCTCCCCGTTATATCTGCTATTTCATAGCTGATCTATCTCCCCGTTATATCTGCTATTTCATAGCTGATCTATCTCCCCGTTATATCTGCTATTTCATAGCTGATCTATCTCCCCGTTATATCTGCTATTTCATAGCTGATCTATCTCCCCGTTATATCCGCTATTTCATAGCTGATCTATCTCCCCGTTATATCCGCTATTTCATAGCTGATCTATCTCCCCGTTATATCTGCTATTTCATAGCTGATCTATCTCCCCGTTATATCTGCTATTTCATAGCTGATCTATCTCCCCGTTATATCCGCTATTTCATAGCTGATCTATCTCCCCGTTATATCCGCTATTTCATAGCTGATCTATCTCCCCGTTATATCCGCTATTTCATAGCTGATCTATCTCCCCGTTATATCTGCTATTTCATAGCTGATCTATCTCCCCGTTATATCCGCTATTTCATAGCTGATCTTTCTCCCCGTTATATCTGCTATTTCATAGCTGATCTATCTCCCCGTTATATCTGCTATTTCATAGCTGATCTATCTCCCCGTTATATCCGCTATTTCATAGCTGATCTATCTCCCCATTATATCTGCTATTTCATAGCTGATCTATCTCCCCGTTATATCTGCTATTTCATAGCTGATCTATCTCCCCGTTATATCCGCTATTTCATAGCTGATCTATCTCCCCGTTATATCTGCTATTTCATAGCTGATCTATCTCCCCGTTATATCTGCTATTTCATAGCTGATCTATCTCCCCGTTATATCTGCTATTTCATAGCTGATCTATCTCCCCGTTATATCTGCTATTTCATAGCTGAGCTTTCTCCCCGTTATATCTGCTATTTCATAGCTGAGCTTTCTCCCCGTTATATCTGCTATTTCATAGCTGATCTATCTCCCCGTTATATCTGCTATTTCATATCTGATCTATCTCCCCGTTATATCTGCTATTTCAAAGCTGATCTATCTCCCCGTTATATCTGCTATTTCATAGCTGATCTATCTCCCCGTTATATCCGCTATTTCATAGCTGATCTATCTCCCCGTTATATCTGCTATTTCATAGCTGATCTTTCTCCCCGTTATATCTGCTATTTCATAGCTGATCTATCTCCCCGTTATATCTGCTATTTCATAGCTGATCTTTCTCCACGTTATATCTGCTATTTCATAGCTGATTTTTCTCCCCGTTATATCTGCTATTTCTTAGCTGATCTATCTCCCCGTTATATATCTGCTATTTCATAGCTGATCTATCTCCCCGTTATATCTGCTATTTCATAGCTGATCTATCTCCCCGTTATATCTGCTATTTCATAGCTGATCTTTCTCCCCGTTATATCTGCTATTTCATAGCTGATCTATCTCCCCGTTATATCTGCTATTTCATAGCTGATCTATCTCCCCGTTATATCTGCTATTTCATAGCTGATCTATCTCCCGTTATATCTGCTATTTCATAGCTGATCTATCTCCCCGTTATATCTGCTATTTCATAGCTGATCTATCTCCCCGTTATATCTGCTATTTCATAGCTGATCTATCTCCCGTTATATCTGCTATTTCATAGCTGATCTATCTCCCCGTTATATCTGCTATTTCATAGCTGATCTATCTCCCCGTTATATCTGCTATTTCATAGCTGATCTATCTCCCCGTTATATCTGCTATTTCATAGCTGATCTTTCTCCCCGTTATATCTGCTATTTCATAGCTGATCTATCTCCCGTTATATCTGCTATTTCATAGCTGATCTTTCTCCACGTTATATCTGCTATTTCATAGCTGATTTTTCTCCCCGTTATATCTGCTATTTCTTAGCTGATCTATCTCCCCGTTATATATCTGCTATTTCATAGCTGATCTATCTCCCCGTTATATCTGCTATTTCATAGCTGATCTATCTCCCCGTTATATCTGCTATTTCATAGCTGATCTTTCTCCCCGTTATATCTGCTATTTCATAGCTGATCTATCTCCCCGTTATATCTGCTATTTCATAGCTGATCTATCTCCCCGTTATATCTGCTATTTCATAGCTGATCTATCTCCCCGTTATATCTGCTATTTCATAGCTGATCTATCTCCCCGTTATATCTGCTATTTCATAGCTGATCTATCTCCCCGTTATATCTGCTATTTCATAGCTGATCTTTCTCCCCGTTATATCTGCTATTTCATAGCTGATCTATCTCCCCGTTATATCTGCTATTTCATAGCTGATCTTTCTCCCCGTTATATCTGCTATTTCATAGCTGATCTTTCTCCCCGTTATATCTGCTATTTCATAGCTGATCTATCTCCCCGTTATATCTGCTATTTCATAGCTGATCTATCTCCCCGTTATATCTGCTATTTCATAGCTGATCTATCTCCCCGTTATATCTGCTATTTCATAGCTGATCTATCTCCCCGTTATATCCGCTATTTCATAGCTGATCTATCTCCCAGTTATATCCGCTATTTCATAGCTGATCTATCTCCCCGTTATATCCGCTATTTCATAGCTGATCTATCTCCCCGTTATATCTGCTATTTCATAGCTGATCTATCTCCCCGTTATATCTGCTATTTCATAGCTGATCTATCTCCCCGTTATATCTGCTATTTCATAGCTGATCTATCTCCCCGTTATATCTGCTATTTCATAGCTGATCTATCTCCCCGTTATATCTGCTATTTCATAGCTGATCTATCTCCCCGTTATATCTGCTATTTCATAGCTGATCTTTCTCCCCGTTATATCTGCTATTTCATAGCTGATCTATCTCCCCGTTATATCTGCTATTTCATAGCTGATCTTTCTCCCCGTTATATCTGCTATTTCATAGCTGATCTTTCTCCCCGTTATATCTGCTATTTCATAGCTGATCTATCTCCCCGTTATATCTGCTATTTCATAGCTGATCTATCTCCCCGTTATATCTGCTATTTCATAGCTGATCTATCTCCCCGTTATATCTGCTATTTCATAGCTGATCTATCTCCCCGTTATATCTGCTATTTCATAGCTGATCTATCTCCCCGTTATATCCGCTATTTCATAGCTGATCTATCTCCCGTTATATCCGCTATTTCATAGCTGATCTATCTCCCGTTATATCAGCTATTTCATAGCTGATCTATCTCCCCGTTATATCTGCTATTTCATAGCTGATCTATCTCCCCGTTATATCCGCTATTTCATAGCTGATCTATCTCCCCGTTATATCTGCTATTTCATAGCTGATCTATCTCCCGTTATATCCGCTATTTCATAGCTGATCTATCTCCCCGTTATATCTGCTATTTCATAGCTGATCTATCTCCCCGTTATATCCGCTATTTCATAGCTGATCTATCTCCCGTTATATCTGCTATTTCATAGCTGATCTATCTCCCCGTTATATCCGCTAATTTCATAACTGATCTTTCTCCCGTTATATCTGCTATTTCATAGCTGATCTATCTCCCCGTTATATCCGCTATTTCATAGCTGATCTATCTCCCGTTATATCCGCTATTTCATAGCTGATCTATCTCCCCATTATATCTGCTATTTCATAGCTGATCTATCTCCCGTTATATCTGCTATTTCATAGCTGATCTATCTCCCCCGTTATATCCGCTATTTCATAGCTGATCTATCTCCCCCCTGCTATTTCATAGCTGATCTATCTCCCGTTATATCTGCTATTTCATAGCTGATCTATCTCCCCTGTTATATCTGCTATTTCATAGCTGATCTATCTCCCCGTTATATCTGCTATTTCATAGCTGAGCTTTCTCCCCGTTATATCTGCTATTTCATAGCTGAGCTTTCTCCCCGTTATATCTGCTATTTCATAGCTGATCTATCTCCCCGTTATATCTGCTATTTCATATCTGATCTATCTCCCCGTTATATCTGCTATTTCAAAGCTGATCTATCTCCCCGTTATATCTGCTATTTCATAGCTGATCTATCTCCCCGTTATATCTGCTATTTCATAGCTGATCTTTCTCCCCGTTATATCTGCTATTTCATAGCTGATCTATCTCCCCGTTATATCTGCTATTTCATAGCTGATCTATCTCCCCGTTATATCTGCTATTTCATAGCTGATCTATCTCCCCGTTATATCCGCTATTTCATAGCTGATCTATCTCCCCGTTATATCCGCTATTTCATAGCTGATCTATCTCCCCGTTATATCCGCTATTTCATAGCTGATCTATCTCCCCGTTATATCTGCTTTTTCATAGATGATCTATCTCCCCGTTATATCCGCTATTTCATAGCTGATCTATCTCCCCGTTATATCTGCTATTTCATAGCTGATCTATCTCCCCTTTATATCTGCTATTTCATAGCTGATCTTTCTCCCCGTTATATCTGCTATTTCATAGCTGATCTATCTCCCCGTTATATCTGCTATTTCATAGCTGATCTATCTCCCTGTTATATCTGCTAATTTCATAGCTGATCTTTCTCCCCGTTATATCTGCTAATTTCATAGCTGATCTTTCTCCCCGTTATATCTGCTAATTTCATAGCTGATCTATCTCCCCGTTATATCTGCTATTTCATAGCTGATCTATCTCCCCGTTATATCTGCTATTTCATAGCTGATCTATCCCCCCGTTATATCTGCTATTTCATAGCTGATCTATCTCCCCGTTATATCTGCTATTTCATAGCTGATCTATCTCCCCGTTATATCTGCTATTTCATAGCTGATCTATCTCCCCGTTATATCTGCTATTTCATAGCTGATCTATCTCCCCGTTATATCCGCTATTTCATAGCTGATCTATCTCCCCGTTATATATGCTATTTCATAGCTGATCTATCTCCCCGTTATATCTGCTATTTCATAGCTGATCTATCTCCCCGTTATATCCGCTATTTCATAGCTGATCTATCTCCCCGTTATATCCGCTATTTCATAGCTGATCTATCTCCCCGTTATATCTGCTATTTCATAGCTGATCTATCTCCCCGTTATATCTGCTATTTCATAGCTGAGCTTTCTCCCCGTTATATCCGCTAATTTCATAGCTGATCTATCTCCCCGTTATATCTGCTATTTCATAGCTGATCTATCTCCTCGTTATATCTGCTATTTCATAGCTGATCTATCTCCCCGTTATATCTGCTAATTTCATAGCTGATCTTTCTCCCCGTTATATCTGCTAATTTCATCGCTGATCTATCTCCCCGTTATATCTGCTAATTTCATAGCTGATCTATCTCCCCGTTATATCTGCTAATTTCATAGCTGATCTATCTCCCCGTTATATCTGCTAATTTCATAGCTGATCTATCTCCCCGTTATATCTGCTAATTTCATAGCTGATCTATCTCCCCGTTATATCTGCTAATTTCATAGCTGATCTATCTCCCCGTTATATCTGCTAATTTCATAGCTGATCTATCTCCCCGTTATATCTGCTAATTTCATAGCTGATCTTTCTCCCCGTTATATCTGCTATTTCATAGCTGATCTATCCCCCGTTATATCTGCTATTTCATAGCTGATCTATCTCCCCGTTATATCTGCTATTTCATAGCTGATCTTTCTCCCCGTTATATCTGCTATTTCATAGCTGATCTATCCCCCCGTTATATCTGCTATTTCATAGCTGATCTATCTCCCCGTTATATCTGCTATTTCATAGCTGATCTATCTCCCCGTTATATCTGCTATTTCATAGCTGATCTTTCTCCCCGTTATATCTGCTATTTCATAGCTGATCTATCTCCCCGTTATATCTGCTATTTCATAGCTGATCTATCTCCCCGTTATATCTGCTAATTTCATAGCTGATCTATCTCCCCGTTATATCTGCTATTTCATAGATGATCTATCTCCCCATTCTATCTCCCCGTTATATCTGCTAATTTCATAGCTGATCTATCTCCCCGTTGTATCCGCTAATTTCATAGCTGATCTATCTCCCCGTTATATCTGCTAATTTCATAGCTGATCTTTCTCCCCGTTATATCTGCTAATTTCATAGCTGATCTATCTCCCCGTTATATCCGCTAATTTCATAGCTGATCTTTCTCCCCGTTATATCCGCTAATTTCATAGCTGATCTTTCCCCCCATTCTATCTGCTATTTCATAGCTGATCTTTCCCCCATTCTATCTGCTATTTCATAGCTGATCTTTCTCCCGTTATATCCGCTAATTTCATAGCTGATCTTTCCCCCATTCTATCCGCTAATTTCATAGCTGATCTTTTCCCCCGTTATATCTGCTAATTTCATAGCTGATCTATTTCCCCATTCTATCCGCTAATTTCATAGCTGATCTATCTCCCCATTCTATCTTCTAATTTCATAGCTGATCTTTCCCCCCAGAAAAGAGTTTGCTCCCATTGACATTCTTTGTTAGTTATTTACTCCCCTTTTCTCCCCAATTTCATGATTTTCAATTACGATCTTGTCTCATGGCTGCAACTCCCTAACGGGCTCAGTAGAGTCGAAGGTTGAGTCATGTATCCTCGGAATCATGACCCGCCAAACCGCGGTCCTTAACACCTGCCAGCTTAACCTGGAAGCCAGCCGTTCAACTGACAACCGAAGTCAACCTGCAGGCACCCGGCCCGCCACAAGGAGTTGCTAGAGCGCAATGAGCCAAGTAAAGCCCCCCCCCGCCACCAGACCCTCCCCTAACCCAGACGACACTGGGCCAATTGTGCACCGCTCTATGGGACTCCTGGTCACGGCCGGTTGTGACAGACTGGGAACAAACCCGGGTGTAGGGACGCATCAAGCACCTTAGAACGCTGCGCCACTCATGAGTTCCACATTGGCATTCTTTCTAATGGGATCTTTGCTGCCAAACATTATTTGTTTTTCTACTGTTCTACTATAATTGTTCTCAATGTAAAAGGCTAGATGGTGTGCCAGATATAATTTGTGCTAATTGAATAAAATAATGCTGTTTAAATTCATTATGGGTCATTTTGGAGTTTCCTTTGAGACAGATTTAAGTGGAACTGACCCTAACCTTAGCCTAGCACAAACAGTCACGTAGTATTCACATAGGCAATGTATCTGGTTTGGCATGTCCCTAGATGTCAATCAAGCATGTTATGGAATTTTCCCATTGAGGTAACAATGCTGTTTTAGACTGATAAAGTTGGGATTGCTGGGGTGCTATTTCCAATTGTTTATATATCCCATAGACGATAACAAAAGAAAACATTGTTTGGTGTTCAAGGCTATTTCAAGGGATGTTTTTTGGCAAAGGACAGGACATACTGAAGACTTGATGGATTATTCATTCTTCCGCCTCACAATGTTTTTGTAAGAGTTGTTTCATGTTCTCATTAAGTGTATGGAAAGTTGTGGTCTGTAGCCAACCCAGGAGGTATTGTTAATGTTGGGTTTTGTATACCCCGGTGTTTGTACATATGTATGATCTTAATTTGATCACTCAGCACAGCAGGAAATGCAAACTTGTAGCGTATTTTAATTTTAAAAACGCTTCTAAAGTTTGTCATTTCCACTTGGAATTTCAGACTTCATTTGCCCTAATGAAAAATGTAATTATAATCCACATAATATTTCACATTTCCCATTGTTGCAGGATTATTTTCCTGCTTTAGCAAAGTGTCTCAAATGAAGATCCCACATCTGTACCTTTCCCTCCCATCTGCCCCAATTGGTTTGACAGGTTGGCAGATAAACATAAACATGCAAATGGTCTTCCAGTAATGTCAGTAACGTTATTATACTCACAATGGGTGACGCAAATGGGGACAAACAAATAATATCCATCTTGGATGGGTTACATGTTTTTTTTCTGAAATCTGAGGTGTGGCATTCAAAGTAGTAGGGGAGAGTGAGGTAAGTTGTCAAACTGTTCATACCTCCAACACTAGAGGCGCTTTCTCCAAAATCAGATAGAACATGTAGTCACACAAAGTAACTATGGTCAACGTCCTGTTCACGTGGTCAAGATCACTCTGATCTGAGGTGAGCACAAGTTTCTTATTTTTCCCCTTCAAAAGTAAAAAAATTGGCACTTTACATTTTATGCAATAAAACTTTATTAGGTATGAGTGTTCAAAATTCAAATTTTGCACTGAGTAGAGGAGACAATAACGTGTCTTTTCATACTTTAGTTGCAGTCCTATGTTGAGCTAACCTTGAGATTTGGCCAACATTAGCACACATGTCAGTTTGGTGCAAGTTGTCTCAATGACCTTGGGGCAAGTCTTCACACTTGTCAGTTTGGTGCAAGTTGTCTCAATGACCTTGGGGCAAGTCTTCACCCATGTCAGTTTGGTGCAAGTTGTCTCAATGACCTTGGGGCAAGTCTTCACACATGTCAGTTTGGTGCAAGTTGTCTCAATGACCTTAGGGCAAGTCTTCACGTGTGACAACTTGCCCCAGTATACATAGGCACATAGAACATGCTCAAAAAACATTGTGATATTGTGTAATCAGCTCTGATAATAGTATTTAATGTTACTAAATTGATATTATATATATATATATATATATGTATAGTTTAGAGCAGCAGACATATCCCTGGACTACACAAGACAGGCTCTGGCATGTGTGTGTGTGTCTACTAACACACTACATGCCTACTGTATGAGACAGTATATCCACACACACACACACACACACACACACACACACACACACATACTACTTCATACAGTGTCATGAATGTAGTGTGGTGTTATGAATTGCATTGTGGCAACAAGGATAGTAGACATGGAGGTGGGCGTAGTAAGCCTGTAATGAATATGTCATTGCAGTGAGGAAATGTGTTTTTGAAGGAAAGAAGAAAGGAAGGAAGGAAAGAAAGAGGGGATGGAAAGAAAGATGGTTGGAAATGATAAAAGCAAGACAGAGAATGGCAGCACACCACCTGCCATAATGTTAAAGGCAGTGAGGCAGGTGAAGTTGCAGAACAAATCAATCAGGATTACAGCGAAGGATTTTGACATAAATTACCGTACTCTGACTCGGTATTGTCAAAAGGTTACCGGAGAAGAAATTGAAAGTCAGACAGCCATGCCAACAACAGTGGTTGGCTATACAAAACCACGGCAGGTTTTTCAACCTGATTTGGAGATGCAGCTTGTTCAGTATATTACTAGGTCAGCTGACATTTATTTTGGTCTGTCGCCAAGTGAGGTCAGAAGACTTGCCTACCAGTTTGCTGTGACACACCAGCTGAAGTTTGCGCCAATGTGGGCAGAAAAAGAAAAGGCTCGGAGTGGTTTACAGGCTTCTTAAAGCGGCTCCCAACGCTGTCGCTGAGCAAGCCAGAGGCAACTAGCCTTGTCAGGGCAAGTAGCTTCAACAGAGAACATGTTAATGCTTTCTTCGACAATGTAGCAGAAGTGCTACAGAGATATCCGTTTGGACCAGGAGACATATGGAATGTCAATAAAACTGGGGTGACCACTGTACATAAACCTGACAAAGTGATGGACAGACGTGAAAGTAGGGTCACTGACCGCTGAAAGGGGAACCCTCGTCACACTGGCATGTGCTGTTTCAGACACAGGGAATAGTATACCTCCATATTTTATATTCCCTGTGTCAACTTCTGCGATCATGTCCTGATCAACGGGCCACCTGGCAGAGAAAGAGGGGAAAATCCCTCTGGGTGGATGAAAGATGTGCACTTTGTTGACTTCCTGAAACATTTTGTCGAGCATACGAAGTGCTCAAAGGAGAAGCTCTGTTTACTCCTTTTGGACAAAACCACGAGTCTCATCTGTCCATTGATGGACTCAATTATGCCAAAGAAATGGCATAATTATGCTGTCATTCCCACCCCTTTGCTCTCATCGGCTTCAACCCTTAGATAGGTCTGTCTACGGGCCGGTAAAGAGACACATCAACACAGCGTGTGATGCCTGGATGAGGAACAATCCTGGGAAGACAATGTCAATTATGACATTCCTGTGATTGTGGCAATCGCCTATCCTCTGCCTACAACCCCCTTGAACATTCAGGCTCGCTTTAGGGTGGCTGGGATACAACCTTACTACAACAGGGATGTATTTCTGGAAACTGAGTTTGCGCCATCCTACGTTACAGATCACCCCATTCAGAACCCATCCCTACCAGGCCCCAGCACCAACCCTGCACTGCCAGGTCCCAGCACCATCCTGTCAGTTCACAGCGCTATTCCAGCCCTGCCAGGCCCCAGCACCAACCTGCCAGGCCACAGCACTATTCCAGCCCTGCCTAGCACGAGCTCAGACACAGACTTCCCCAGTTCTTATGCTAGCACCAGGTCATCCTTACCCAGCAATGCCATTGCTGACAGTGGACTACAAACTGCAGAGGACATCCGGACATTTCCAAAAGCTGGTCCCCGAAATCCAGCTTGCGAAGGAGGAAAACGGCACAAAACAGCAATTCTAACTGACACACCAGTGAAGCAGGCCCTAGAAATGGAAAAGAATAACCCACCATCTAGCAAAAACAAGAAACCAGCTAAAAAAAGAAAAATCGTAGAAGAGTTCATCAGATGAAGAAGAGTGCTTCTGCCTCGTCTGTGTGGAGCCATTTTGTCACGTTCTGACCATCGTTCGTGTGTGTTTTCCTTGTTTTAGTGTTGGTCAGGATGTGAGCTGGGTGGGCATTCTATATTGTGTGTCTGGTTTGTCTATTTCTATGTTTGGCCTGATATGGTTCTCAATCAGAGGCAGGTGTTAGTCATTGTCTCTGATTGGGAACCATATTTAGGTAGCCTGTTTTGTGTTGGGTTTTGTGGGTGATTGTTCCTGTCTTTGTGTTTGTGGCACCAGATAGGACTGTTTTGGTTTTTTCATGTTTCTTGTTTTGTAGATTGTTGTACTTTCATCTTTATTAAAGATGCACAAAACTAACCACGCTGCATTTTGGTCTACCTCTCTTTCCCCAGAAAACCATTACACATTTTCAAACAGCCTTCCAAAGGAGACTTGGGTGAAGTGTGTGCTTGCACTTCCGGCCAGGCAATTTATGTGTGCCAGAACTGTGACTCTGAAGATGAGTCTGATTAGTCAGATACGGATGTACGTCGTATAGGCTGTTACAAAACCGTGCATTAGTGTGTTTAAACACCACATGTGTTTTGTTAAGACTTTAAACATTTAAGCAAGTTATCTGCAGCATTACATTACATTCCGATTCCAACAATTACTGTGGATCTATGTGCACGCCAGAGAACATTCGATTTCAAAGTTCAAAGTAAAGTGTTCGTGCCACTTAATTAATGTGTGCTCTGACAGCATTATTGTTTTTATTGAAAGGCATGATTTGCCAGATTCTCATGATTGTTTTTATTTTGACTTCTTTAATGAAGTTCAATTTGGTTTTGAATTTAAAATTAAAATCAATATTCACAATTAATTAGTTGTTCTTATTTGTTGATAATCCAATGTGACAACTTACCCGACGTAGTGTGACAATTTACCTGCTGATGGGGCAAATTGTCAGAAGTACACACTCTCTATTTAACGGTCTACAACTCCCTACTGAAATAAGATATGAAGATGTAATGAATACAAAATATGTTCCCAAGACTTCCTTCTTTTGTTCGGTATGACATTTATATATTCATTGTGATGTATTGTGCCAAGTAAATGTTAGACAGCATGAAAAGTGTGACAACATACCTCGCTCTCCCCGAGCTTAAACGTGGAAGTCATCACACTTAATTCATAGAACCAGGTTTGCAAGAAGTACTCCTTAGTTTTTAATAAAAGTATATACAGTACATTGAAAACAGCTTATGTACAACTTTTATGCCTTTCTCCTGACTAAATAAACATATTCAATTAACATACATTTGTGGCTGGTTATCAAGGACATTCAAAACAATGGAATACATGAAGCAGCAGAAATTATTTTATGATACTGTATATTACAATGCAGCTGCTGTCGGTAGAAATTATATTATACATACAGTACCAGCAAAAGGTTGGACACACCTACTCATTCAAGGGTTTTTCTTTATTTGTACTATTTTCTACAATGTAGAATAATAGTGAAGACATCAAAACTATGAAATAACACATATGGAATCATGTAGGAACCAAAAAAGTATTAAACAAATCAAATTATATTTTATATTTGAGATTCTTCAAAACCTTTGTCTTGATGACAGCTTTGCACACTCTTGGCATTCTCTCAACCAGCTTCACCTGGAATGCTTTTCCAACAGTCTTGAAGGAGTTCCCATATTTGCTGAGTACTTGTTGGCTGCTTTTCCATCACTCTGCAGTCCAACATCCCTAACCATCACAATCGTGTTGAGGTCGGGTGATTGCGGAGGCCAGATCATCTGATGCAGCACTCCATCACTCTCCTTCTTGGTAAAATTGCCCTTACACAGCCTGGAGGTGTGTTTGGGTCATTACCCTGTTGAAAAACAAATAGTCCCACTTAGTGCAAACCAGATGGGATGGCGTATCACTGCAGAATGCTATAGTAGTCATGCTGGTCAAGTGTGCCTTGAATTCTAAATAAATTCCTCCATGCTTCATGGCGGAAACCACACATGCAGAGATCATTCGCACACCTACTCTGCGTCTCACAAAGCATGGTGGTTGAAAAATATATATATAATTTGGACTCATCAGACCAAAGAACAAATTTCCACCGGTCTAATGTCCATTGCTTGTGTTTCTTGGCCTAAGCAAGTCTCTTCTTATTATTGGTGTCCTTTAGTAGTGGTTTCTTTGCAGGAATTTGACCAGGAAGGCCTACGCAGTCTCCTCTGAACAGTTGATGTTGAGATGTGTCTGTTACGTCAATTTATTTGGGCTGCAATTTCTGAGGCTGGTAACTCTAACGAAGTTCTTGAAATCTTCCACATTGACTGACCTTCATGTCTTAAAGTAATGATGGACTGTCATTTCTCTTTGCTTATTTGAGCTGTTCTTGCCATAATATGGACTTGGTCTTTTACCAAATAGGGCTATCTTCAGTATACCACCCTTACCATGTCACAACACAACTGACTGGCTCAAATGCATGAAGGAGGAAAGAAATTCCACAAATGAAGGCATTCCAGGTGACTACCTCATGAAGCTGGTTGAGAGAATACCAAGAGTGTGCAAAGCTGTCATCAAGGCAAAGGGTGGCTACTTTGAAGAATCTAAAATATATTTTCATTTGTTAAAAAAAATGGTTACTACATGATTCCATATGTGTTATTTCATAGTTTGATGCCTTCACTATTATTCTACAACATAGAAAATAGTAAAAAAAAAATAAAGAAAACCCCTGGAATGAGTAGGTGAACTTTTGACTGGTACTGTATATTGACAAACCAGAACTCAATATGAGGAGACTGGGTTTTATAGGTTTTCCTCCATTTTCCTCTGAAATTTCATGGATTACCCAGAGACTCTGCAGACAAGAAGAAATAACAGAGATCCTTGTTCGGTTAATTGCATCAACTGCAGTCAGCAAGCTTTTTGTAAAACATTTCTCTCATATCCATGCCTCAATGGCTTGCCCTCTTACATAATCTAATTTATAATTCCTAAACAATTCATAATATACAATTCATAAACTTAACCCCCTATTAAGATGTTTAGGGAATCTGTAGAATCAACAGATTTACCACAGAATTGAAGTTTCAATAGGCCAATTTAACTCCTTTTCTTTTAAATTTTTTTAACAAATGTTTTATTTATTAACCCATCCACCCTCTTCAGAGGACAAATATCTTTGTTTTTTTTATAGCTTTTCTGCTACATATACAGTTGAAGTCGGAAGTTTACATACACTTAGGTTGGAGTCATTAAAACTGTTTTTTTGACCACTCCACAGATTTGTTATTAACAAACTATAGTTTGACACAAGTCATTTTTCCAACCATTGTTTACAGACAGATTATTTCACTTATAATTCACTGTATCACAATTCTAGTGGGTCAGAAGTTTACATACACTAAGTTGAATGTGCCTTTAAAACAGTTTGGAAAATTCCAGAAAATGATGTCATGGCTTTAGAATCTTCTGATAGGCTAATTTACATAATTTGAGTCAATTGGAGGTGTACTTGTGGATGTATTTCAAGTCCTAGCTTCGAACTCAGTGCCTCTTTGCTTGACATCATGGGAAAATCAAAAGAAATCAGCCAAGACCTCAGAAAATCAATTGTAGACCTCCACAAGTCTGGTTCATCCTTGGGAGCAATTTCCAAATGACTGAAGGTACCACGTTCATCTGTACAAACAATAGTACGCAAGTATAAACACCATAGGACCCCGCAGCCTTCATACCGCTCAGGAAGGAGATGTGTTCTGTCTCCTAGAGATGAACGTACTTTGGTGCGAAAAGTGCAAATCAATCCCAGAATAACAAGGCCCACAGTAAAACAGTAAAACAAGTCCTATATCGACATAACCTGAAAGGCCCCTCAGCAAGGAAGAAGCCACTGCTCCAAAACCGCCATAAAAAAGCGAGACTACGGTTTGCAACTGCACATGGGGACAAAGATCGTACTTTTTGTAGAAATGTCCTCTGGTCTGATGAAACAAAAATAGAACTGTTTGGCCATAATGACCATCTTTATGTTTGGAGGAAAAAGGGGGAGGCTTGCAAGCCGAAAAACACCATCCCAACAGTGAAGCACGGGGGTGGCAACATCATGTTGTGGGGGTGCTTTGCTGCAGGAGGGACTGGTGCATTTCACAAAATAGATGGCATCATGAGGTAGGAAAATTATGTGGATATATTGAAGCAACATCTCAAGACATCAGTCAAGAAATTAAAGCTTGGTCGCAAATGGGTTTTCCAAATGGACAATGACTCCAAGCATACTTCCAAAGTTGTGGATAAATGGCTTAAGGACAACAAAGTCAAGGTATTGGAGTGGCCATCACAAAGCCCTGACCTCAATCCCATCGAACACTTGTGGGCAGAACTGAAAAAGCGTGTGCAAGCAAGCAGGCCTACAAACCTGACTCTGTTAAACCAGCTCTGTCAGGAGGAATGGGACAAAATTCACCCAACTTATTGTGGGAAGCTTGTGGAAAGCTACCCAAAACGTTTGACCCAAGTTAAACAATTCAAAGGCAATGCTTCCAAATACGAATTGAGTGTATGTAAACTTCTGACCCACTGTGTTGAAAGAAATAAAAGCTGAAGAAAATCATTCTCTCTACTATTATTTTGACATTTCACATTCTTAAAATAATGTGGTGATACTAACTGACCTAATACATGGATTTTTTACTAGGATTAAATGTCAGGAATTGTGAAAAACTGAGTTTAAATGTATTTGGCTAAGGTGTATGTAAACTTCCGACTTCAACTACATACATTTTACAAATACATTTTACATACACATTTTAAATGCTTGGTACTTTTATATAAAGCAGTCACAAGCAGACCAACCCTCAGCCACTCTCAGCCCATCCCACCTATCACCATAGACCAACCCTCAGCCACTCTCAGCCCATCCCACCTATCACCATAGACCAACCCTCAGCCACTCTCAGCCCATCCCACCTATCACCATAGACCAACCCTCAGCCACTCTCAGCCCATCCCACCTATCACCATAGACTAACCCTTAGCCACACTCAGCCCATCCCACCTATTACCATAGACCAACCCTCAGCCACACTTAGCCCATCCCACCTATCACCATAGACCAACCCTCAGCCCATTCCACCTATCACCATAGACCAACCCTCAGCCCATCCCACCTATCACTATAGACCAACCCTCAGCCACACTCAGCCCATCCCACCTATCCCCATAGACCAACCCTCACCCACACTCAGCCCATCCCACCTATCACTATAGACCAACCCTCAGCCCATCCCACCTATCACTATAGACCAACCCTCAGCCCATCCCACCTATCACTATAGACCAACCCTCAGCCCATCCCACCTATCACTATAGACCAACCCTCAGCCCATCCCACCTATCACCTTAGACCAACCCTCAGCCCAGCCCACCTATCACTATAGACCAACCCTCAGCCCATCCCACCTATCACTATAGACCAACCCTCAGCCCATCCCACCTTTCACTATAGACCAACCCTCAGACCATCCCACCTATCACCATAGACCAACACTCAGACCATCCCACCTATCACTATAGACCAACCCTCAGCCCATCCCACCTATCACTATAGACCAACCCTCAGCCCATCCCACCTATCACCATAGACCAACCCTCAGACCATCCCACCTATCACTATAGACCACCCTTGTTTGGTTTCCATGTGCCATATATTTTTCAATTGTGCTGTGATGTTTTACGTAATTTTTTTACCTTTCTTAATCGTTTATTATCCACAGATTGTGAGCTAAAGATTAAAACCTTTCATACAAGTATTATTATATTATTTATTGACTGACTGGCTTTTTTTGTAAGGTCAATTTTAAGTGCATGTTGTGATTTTTTAACCAATTTCACTACTTAATATGGAGCAAAAACTAATCTCTAAAGTAAAGGCTCTATGACTCATTACAAATCAACATTTGCTTTGTCACATTTAGATTACATTCTAATGTCATAATCAACATTTGTCTCAGCCATGTTGAATTCAAAGTAGCCAGTAAGATGCTAATATTGGCAATCTTAGCAACAGAACTTAATACATTTATTTAAGATTCACTTAAATACCCAGAGGGTATATGAACTCACTCTGAGCCGGAGTCGGCATTAGAATACTGCTGCAGTTCTCGTAAGTGTTGATTGATATGTGCTGTAGAAACAACAGAACAACAACATAAGACATTGTCCATAGTATATCACAGTGTTTATAAGAAGTGATTTTTATATCTTACCTAAACCTTTCGAGCTGTCCATTCCTGAACCGTTCATCCTTGTGGCGCCTGATGATGACGAAGCACTTGACCCGGACCTACCCAGTCCTGTGTTGCCGTTTCCTGTTGCAGGAGCACCCCACTCACCAGTTCCAGCACCCAATTCTGTTCCAGCAGTTGACCCCCTTTTACCTTGCCCTGTTACACTAGACCCTTCCCCGCCCATCCCTGTGTTACCCATTCCTGTGGAACCCCACCCACCTGTAGCCTCCAAACCCATTTCGGTTG
Organism: Oncorhynchus tshawytscha; assembly: GCF_018296145.1. Lineage (NCBI taxonomy): Eukaryota > Metazoa > Chordata > Actinopteri > Salmoniformes > Salmonidae > Oncorhynchus > Oncorhynchus tshawytscha. Next base: position 31,940,735 of record NC_056456.1, on the reverse strand, counting down.
GCCCCCTGTTGCCCTGCCCTGTTGCACTCGACCCTGCCTCACCCATCCCTGCGTAACCCATTGCACCCAACTCTCCTGTCGCACCTGTCCCTGTTCGACCTGCCCACACTTTACCTGGCCCTAACGAACCCAATGCAGTAGAACTTGAACTTGACCCTGTCCTTCCCATTCCTGTATTACCAAATTGGTTAGTTGAGCCTGGCTTGTTACCTGTCCCTGTCCCACCTGCCCCTGCACTACCGAATGGATTTGAACCCATCCCAGTGGACTCAAACCCTCTTGAGCTTGACCCTGCCCTGCCAAATCCATTCCCAGTTGAGCCAGGGTCACCCATCCCATGCCTGCTACTCCAGGGTCCACTCTGATTTGGTCCGGACATTCCTGGGTTACCCATTCTGGTCTGAAACATAATAAGACAAAGAAAATAATGTTTAGTTAGTACCGGTATGTGAAAATACTTCAACATATAACAATGCTGTTTATCTAGCATATTAAAATATAATAATTGCACAAACATATCATGTTTATTATTACATGACCACCAATTGTATATTATAGACTGTGGCACTTTACCAGCCGGTGGGGGCTTTACCTATCCTCAAGTTCCCTGCATTGTTTTTTTGGAATGAGATTGACACTTCCTCCAGTATCATAGTGGGACCCCTGCTAAATTGATGAGATTGGTACTGGAGGAAGTGTCATAGTGTCTATTCTGATCATACACATTTTATGATCAGACGTTTATGAAGGCATAAATGTATGAAAGCGTGTATTATCTTTTTAAATGTATGTAGTTCTGTCTTTGTCTATTGATGTTTTGTATTATGTTATGGTTTATGTTTTGTATGGACCCCATGAAGAGTAGCTGCTGCTTTAGTAGTAGCTAATTGGGATCCTAATAAGATACCAAAAATAAAACATCTCTATGGTCCAAAACAGTGCAAGGCGTATTTACCTCAGAGAGCATTATGAAAGCACAATGATTTATTTTATTGTAAGAAAGAAAACATCATGTTTGAATGTGCCCATTACTTGAATTGATGCAAACTCATGCCTGCACATACAGTGCAGATTTTGACAATAATAAAAAATACAAAAGCAGGCAAGTTAAATCCTTATGGGGTGGCAGGGTAGCCTAGTGGTTAGAGTGTAGAGGCGGCAGGGTAGCCCAGTGGTTAGAGTGTAGGGGCGGCAGGGTAGCCTAGTGGTTAGAGTGTTGGACTAGTAACCGGAAGGTTCCAAGTTCCAATCCCTGAGCTGACAAGGTACAAAATGTTGTTCTGCCCCTGAACAGGCAGTTAACCCACTGTTCCTAGGCTGTCATTGAAAATAAGAATTTGTTCTTAACTGACTTGCCTAGTTAAATAAAGGTAAACAAACATTTACAATTACAGCCTACACTGGCCAAACCTGGGCCAATTGTGTGCTGCCCTATGGGACTTACAATCACAGCTGGTTGTGATACAGAGTGTCTGTGTTGACACCTCAAGCACTGAGATGCAGTGCCTTAGACTGCTGTGCCACTCAGGAGCCCCCCAGTTTAATGTAAAGCACGACAACAACCTATTGCTTACGTTTTCCACTAATGGATTTTATTACAGCTAATTGTTCAGTTCCTGCAGCTCTCATTTACATGGTTAGATCTTTTGACCAGCGTGATAACTCTATCTCTTCACACTAATGACAGAAACCATTTCTGGCCCCAGTTTGACTTCTAAAGGATTTCTGTTGTTATCTACCGCCACTTATCAATGAGTTGGATGAAAGCCTGGTGTAATACCACGCGATAGAGCTTCCCTCACCCTGGAGCCACAGTTGACCAGTGAGGTGTTGAGGTTATTCATCTTGTCCTTGAGAATGCCGATCTCGCCCTCCTTCACCTTCATCACCGTCTCCTGTAGCTCCTTGTCCCCCTGCAGCCTTCTGCTATCCACCAGCAGCCTCTCCGTCTCTCGGTCGTATTTCTCCTGGGTCTTCTGAAGCTTCTCTCGGTGCTCCAGGGCCATGGCACTGCTGTTGTAACTGCACCAGTCGTAGACCTCCTTCAGCTGGTCTTTATCTGCCTGCAGCCTGGCACTGCAACCCTCAATCTCCGACATCTGAGAGCCCACCTTGTTCAGGTATTGCTGGAACTTGTTCTCCACCTCACGGGACAGACCGGTGCAGTTGTTGCGGATCTGGTCCAGGTGGTGGAGCTGCTTCTCGCAGGTGAGCAGGAAGGGGCTGACATTGGGCAGAAGGTTGTCGATCTTCAACAGGAAGGCTTTAGAGACGTCGGAGATGCCGGCCAGGGATTGGACAAAGTCCTCCTTGCACTTCTTCCTGTAGCCCTCCAGTTGTCTCTGCAGGAAGGTCTTGTCCCTCCGGAGGGAGATGGCCTCCAGGGTCAGGGTGTCCCGGTCCATGGCTGTGTTCTCCATCTCCATCCTCATGAACTGCACCGTCTGACTGAAGTTGGAGCTCACTAGCTTTAGCAACTGCTCCAGCTGCTGGACCTGGTTTTCTTGCATATTATTGTTGTTGCATATAAAAGTTTTTGAAGAACATAAAGAAGAAAGAAACAACTTTTATGTTAATACTTCGGAACCAGGATCAGATTTAGTCCGGGATTCAATCCGAGGAGCACTGTCGGTATTGCACCTTTTAAAGGCCATGTTCCTGCGTTTGCGGAGATTGCATTCACGGTGCAGATGTGGGCGCAATAGAAATTAACCTTTAAATCTAAGCTCGCTACAATGCAGCTTGGATTGAATCCCGGGAAACTGCATTCGTTTTAAGTAAATTCAGAATAGCGAATAAATAACTTTTATTGTAATTTCACTATTTGTATTCTCACTTCTGTAACAACAACAACAACAGTGGAAGACAAAATATCATTGCAAAGTTGTAATTTGCACCATGCTTATTCTTGTCCAAAGAAGTACCAGTTAGGAAACCCACTGGGCACAGATGTCAATTTAACATCTATTCCACGTTTGTTCAACGCAATTTCCTTTACATGACGTGGAAATAATGTTGATTCAACCAGTGTGTGCCCAGTGGGAAGCTAATAGGTTTAGGAAAGCTTAGCTGTGAATGAGATTCTGAGTGGACGATTGAACATGAATACTGTATGTAACACTAGTGCAGAGCAGAGCAACAAAGCAAAGTTTTTCTTACAGGTCTCTTACCATTTGGGGGCATGGCCCTGAAGCATTGGCTCATTCTAAGTTGAATCTGACATCTTCCCTTATCATTTTCACACTGAGTCTGTGGATATTAATAACAGACATGCATCAGCACCACATTTTGTCTACCAATAATAATTTGAGTGAAAATTTCACCTACAGATTTAGGATCTGCAGAAACAGAAAATGCTAATTATTATGTGGATTATATACATCTTTTTTTATTATGGACATGTTTTGTAGAGGTTGATCCCTTTTTCTGCCCCTGAACAAGGCAGTTAACCTGCTGTTTCTAGGACATCATTGAAAATAAGAAATTGTTCTTAAATGGCTTGCCTAGTTAAATAAATTGAAGTACTACACTGTTGAATTGTCTGCTGTGCAGAACCATTTCCGCAACAACAGGATGATCAAATTAAGATACGGCATCTGTACATGCACATTATTGTTGACACTGTTGCAAAAGAAGATATATATATATATATATATATATATATATATATATATATATATATATATAGAAATGATGAACAGTCAAGTTTAAATCTGAATATACAGTGACTAGGTGACTAGTGATTGTTAATGTTTAAGACTGTAGGACCACTGTTTTAACCTTTTCAGTTATATTTGCTGAAATGATCTGAAATGATTGATATGTTATATGTTATGTATGAGATACTTGAATGTAATATTGTTTTATGTTAAATTACATTCAAATCAAAATCATATAGCACATGTTTTGTTTTTCTATCCACTAATACAGCTAAACCGGCATTTTGACATTCAGTAAACCAGTCACCGTTATCCGACTGTATATAAAGTACTGCTGTCATTGTAATGCATATTCAAAATCGACATATTGAAAATCCACCCAAGTTTTTCAAAATATGCATGCCAAAAATCCAACACAACCTCACAAATCCCCTCTAGCATTGACCTGTGAACATTGATGACAAAAACAATCTCAGTTCTTACCACTAGTCCTTTGAGATTGGCGATGAACATGCCAGACCCGTTTGCCACCTGACGCAGACTCATCATATATTTGTCGTTGCGCATCTTGTCAGTCAGGGTGGCGTTCAGGAGCTTCGTCAGGTTCTTTCCCTGCTGCCGGAGGTTGATGTTGTCAATGGAGAGGTGGTTGAAGCTCTTCTCCAGGTCCTTGACCCGGCTCTCGGCCGCCGTGTCTGGGGAGCTCCCGTAGACCAGGAAGAGCACCAGGCTGATGATGATGAGTGACTGGATCAGAGAGGAGAAGAAGAAGACAACCCTCATGTAGTAGCCACAGCTCTTCCCTCTGGGCTTCTGGATCTTCCTCCTGGCCTCCAAGCCAAACTTGGCCTGGGAGTAACTGCTTTTGTACATGGCTGTTTAGCCTCTGAGGCACAGTACAGTACAGAACACCCTTACTGAGAAACAGCCAATCACAGACCGATTTAGATGGTTCAAATGGGGTCCACTTCTTGAGGACCAATTAGAGAGCGTTAAACCACAAGCACTGAACTATTCTTTCCCAAACAAAAAGCCAAATAAATAGATAAGATGGGAGATATTTTAGGCAGACCCTGGTAGTGGAGATATCTGATGCAGACCCTGGTAGTGGAGATATCTGAGGCAGACCCTGGTAGTGGAGATATCTGAGGCAGACCCTGGTAGTGGAGATATCTGATGCAGACCCTGGTAGTGGAGATATCTGATGCAGACCCTGGTAGTGGAGATATCTGATGCAGACCCTGGTGGTGGAGATATCTGATGCAGATCCTGGTAGTGGAGATATCTGAGGCAGACCCTGGTAGTGGAGATATCTGATGCAAACCCTGGTAGTGGCGATATCTTAGGCAGACCCTGGTAGTGGAGATATCTGAGGCAAACCCTGGTAGTGGAGATATTTTAGGCAGACCCTGGTAGTGGAGATATCTGAGGCAGACCCTGGTAGTGGAGATATCTGAGGCAGACCCTGGTAGTGGAGATATCTGAGGCAAACCCTGGTAGTGGAGATATCTGATGCAGACCCTGGTAGTGGAGATATCTGAGGCAAACCCTGGTAGTGGAGATATCTGAGGCAGACCCTGGTAGTGGAGATATCTGAGGCAGACCCTGGTAGTAGAGATATCTGATGCAGACCCTGGTAGTGGAGATATCTGAGGCAGACCCTGGTAGTAGAGATATCTGATGCAGACCCTGGTAGTGGAGATATCTGAGGCAGACCCTGGTAGTGGAGATATCTGATGCAAACCCTGGTAGTGGTGATATCTTAGGCAGACCCTGGTAGTGGCGATATCTTAGGCAGACCCTGGTACTGAGATATCTGAGGCAGACCCTGGTAGTGGAGATAGTATCCCGCTTCTGAGCTAAGGTAGCACACATTGACAGCCAAAACAGTAAAGTTCCAGAAGTTTTCTCTCCTGAGCGTAATATGGTGTGAAAGTGAGAAGACAGGATTATGTCTGAGGTGTAAACATGGTCAGGAGTTTAGAACCGCCTCACCACACTTCCCACTCTGGGAACTCCTTCCTTGACATCATGTCAGGGGTTAGGGATAACATCACGCACACACACACACACGCACGCACACACAGGAGGTGATTCAGACCACATTCACACAACCCTAGCCCCATGTGGTGCCAGCTGCCCCTTTGTTTGACAGGTAGCCTAGCGGTTAAGGGCATTGGGCCAGTAAATGAAAGGTTGCTGGTTTGAATCCAAGAGCTGACTAGCTGAAGATCTGGTGATGTGCTCTTGAGCAAGGCACTTAACCATAATTGCTGCTGTAAGTCACTCTGGATAAGAGGGTCTGCTAAATGACTAAAATGTAAATGTCAGCACATGTGACAAGAGATAATGGTCCTGAAATGATCTGCTTTGAAGGAGATTATAATCTTAGGTACATTTTAGGAAAAGTCTTCAGGTGTAACAGTCCTATTTAACAAAGTGTGCCTACACTGTACTAACACTTTACCAGTCTATGTAACTAAGATGTATTAGTGTGCCTAGGTATTAGGGACACTTAAATTGGATGTTTTTTGTGTCATATATGATGGTCTTCAATTTTTCTTGATCTTAACACTACATCAACCTTTACCTTCTCTGTGATTAGTTGTAAGGTCAGGAAAGGCCACTGTTAACCAGTATGTGGGGTGGTTAGGTCCATGAATCTTCCCCCTCTTGACAGGTAAATGCTCCATTAACGTTTGTTCTGAAGATTTGATCTGTCTATATTATCTTCCTCCATAAATCAAAATGGCACACTGTGAAGACCTGTAATTTCCAAGAAAAAACAACTGTTTTACGGCATTATGAACATGGTTTCCGGTGCACAGCACCAGAAGTGTCAGGACCATAGCACATGTTGTTCCACAGACATTCTCACTAAGTATCGGAGCCAGCGGCCCTTTGATGCTCTGCGTCTCAACCCAACTTGCTGACGTGGGCAGCTGACAGTCAGTCTCTCAGGACACCCCAAACACAGCAGCAGAATGAAAGCCAGAACTTGTCCTGCCTGCCAGCCATTGTTGCCGTGCCAACCCTGTCTTCAGAGGAAGCAATAATTCACCAAGGAATTGGCCATCTCATCTGAGTTGTTACCATCGGGACAGATCACAGATAAAGCATGGGAACAAAAGCAGGAAATCAGGGACAAACACAGAAGTACACACAAAATGTTGAATATTGAGAATGAAATGGGCTGTTTATCTGGAGCATAAACAACTGGTATTTATATAAACAGCTGATATTTTTGGGGACAAGGTGTTGGAACGTTATGTATTTAAACGTTTCCCTGAGTGTGTCTACCTCCTAGAAATCTATCAACTCCTTCACTGTAATCTTGAAGACGGCCGTTTAGGAATATCACAGAACAATATACTACTTTTAGTTTCCACCATATCTAACACTTTCAGATCTCAGAGGGAGAGTCTACAAGGCAGGATCATTAACATGGATTGTTATTGAATTAGAATTTGACCTCTTTTTTTTCATGTATCAGGTATTTGCAATTCATGGATTAGATTAGAATAACTTTATTTATGTCCATAACACATACTGCCACCTAGTGTTAACTGCAACTCCTGCTATCAATTTTCCCTCCAACCAACAGAACATCAGAGAGAATTTTAGAAATGGATGTGTCATGGAAGGATGGAATGAACGGGCTTCTTGGAGAAGAAATAAGTAAATATCAACACATTTGAAGGATATACATAAAGATGGTATTCCGTCAAGGCGGAAAAACATCACAGAACGTCCCAGTAAAAAGGTTGCATTTACTTATTCATGGTTGGGCTTGTTTAGATCAGATTATTTGTCTTTAATTAATCATGGCTTGAACCACTTAGATTTTCTACAGCAGTGCATTATTTACCAGAACTTGCCCTCAAAACATAAAAAATGTAGACAAACAATAAATGTAGCTTGAGTTACTGTGTTCTCGAGACCTAGTAAAAACTAAAGTTTTTCTCCACACTGAATTATTATTAAATTATGGTGTGATTCTCCTCTTTAAAAGATTTTAACATGTAAATCTTGATGGGGCAAAAAAAAGAAGTGAAATGCATTCCAGCAAAGCCACTACACAACACAACACTAAACAATACGTTAGTTGCACTATAGAGGTGACAAACGGTGCCTCCAAACTGTTAGGGCCTACATAAAGCTGTCCCAACATCTTACCACTGCTACACCTGGCTATCAGCAGAACCTTGTCTGGCAGCGAAGCAGTTCATTCTGCCTCATTTACTGCCTTTAAAAAAAAACACAACTGTTATGCCTGACTTGCTTAAACAAATATGGTTTCCAATGAAAATTGAGATGTCCAAACTATGGCATAAGGGGACGACAAGCGGATAAGAGGCAATCCGTAATTTTGATTAAGACAATGAGCGAGCTAGGACGGACGTAACGTTAGTATTTATAACTATTAGCACTTGTGAAATGTACAGCAACAGAATTCAGAACATGGGCCATTCTTACAGTGCTCTCCCTGTACACCAAGTCAGAACTGTAGGATAAATAAAGGGGGCATATAAGCAGACAATGAAAGGTCTTACAATATTCAATGATTACATTTCTCTAAAACAGGTTATAGGCTACATGTGCACCACTACGTCAGAACAGTAGGCGAAATTAAGAGGGGTAAATAGACCAAATCATTAGGATGAGGCACATGGGCTACTAACATCTTATTACACAACATACACTTAGTATTACTTTCTTAGCTACAGTATACATATCTCCCAGGCATATTACATCATTTACGAAGCAGCATACAATACATTTTTGGACTCATTGTTGTGCTCGGCTCACTTGAACAGGAAGGTGGCTTGGCGGTTCTCCAAGTTAACAATTTTTTTGAGCGCGGCACAAATCATGCTTCATTGACATCATGGCCAATGTTAAATGTTATCTTTTTAAACTTGGAAAAGAGCCCCTTAATCCCAGATTTGGGACCAAACAGCCACTGTCACTGATTCCTTCCAAACCACTTTGCGATTTCCAACTTGTTGTGTAATGTTTATGTCCGATCTATAATTTATTTTCAATATTTATCTTCATGTGACAAGGATTAAAAAGGATTTGACAGTAGATTGTTTGTGATAAGACTCCTGTATTCATAGGGAGTGAGAGGTATTTTGAATACTGTATGCATCAGAGGAGGCTGGTGGGATGAGCTATAGTAGGACGGCTGGAAGAAATGGAACCGAGTCAACCGTGGGATTTCCATGTGTTTCCATTGATTTCATTCCAGTCTTTACGATGAGCTCATCCTCCTATGGCTCATCCCACCAGCCTCCTCTGTTATGCATATTCCATATTTCAAACCATGCCTTTTAAACCATGGGATTGAGAACTTTGAGAACAAGGATTGGTTTCCTCCAAACACCTCAACTCTCATCAGAGGGTCTTCTGTGGAAAAAAAGACTGATGAATCCCCGACCTTAATCCCTCCTCAGTCCAGCAGATGTTTTCCTTTGACTCGGACAAAGGGCTTTGTTTTTATTACCAGGCTTGCCCATTCCTGTGGGGTCAAAGGTGATGCCGGTCTCGGAGAGAAGCTGTCCCTGCAGGTCAAACAATTTGACAGTCATTGGAGCGCGATGAAATGTCCCCCTCGTGTAAACGTCCATTATCAGTTTGTGTTGAAAACCTAGGCTACTTTCCATATGCCGCTAAGCTTGAGTACACATTCATCAACACCCAGGGTTCGAATAACACATTGACTATTGGGAGTGCCTTAGACTGGACCAGTGTTGCGATTTCTAATGTTTACAGGGGAGTCCTGGTTTGTTGTTGGAGTACCCAGCACCCACATAACTCACAACAACAACACATTTTGTGTGGAGGGTTCATCATGTCAAAACAAAATAGAGCCTCACAAAAAATGGAGCAAACTATTTCTGGAAGGAAACTGTCCAGTTCTGTCCTCTGTCATCAGCCAAGGATCAGTCAGCTGGTTGGACCTGCAGTAATGGAATGAGGCCGAAATGGAATCTGGATCTCAAATGACAGAGATGTAATTGATGTCCTTTAGGGGATGTATCTGTTAAACTAGTATCTAGTATCAGGAACTAGTATCAGTATCAGGTTACACTTAGTTGGAAAGCATTGTAGTATGTAATTATGCCATACTACTACCACTGTGTGTGTGTGTGTGTGTGTGTGTGTGTGTGTGTGTGTGTGTGTGTGTGTGTGTGTGTGTGTGTGTGTGTGTGTGTGTGTGTGTGTGTGTGTGTGTGTGTGTGTGTGTGTGTGTGTGTGTGTGTGTGTGTGTGTGTGTGTGCATGTGTGTGTGTGTCATTTGCAGTCTTGCCTTACTGGACCGCTTGCCGAGAGTAACCATGTTTCTGATTGGCGGTTCAAAGACCAAGGCACCCCACCCTCAATAGACTCACACCCTCAATGCACACACACGCAGAGGCACACACAAAGCATGTGAGCATTAAACAGATACACACAAATTGTGTTATACTAAATCAGACATCAGAGGCATGCCAAACAGTAACTGCATCATCGGTTTGATCTACAGGAGCTATAATAGAGGGAGGTTGAAGTGAGGGGCCTAAATTGGTGTGACGGTTGAACAAGTAGACTCTCAGGAATGTACCGAGCCCTTGCTATGGTAGCAGCATGTTAATTAGTAGTAATTTAGCTTGGCAAACGGCTGCTGTGGTGGTTGAAGCCAGGAGTAGTTTAACAGTCTTTAGCTAATGTAACGCTAATGTCGGATTTTAAGAAATTATTGTTATTGCATAACGCAATTTCTGTATGTAATTCCATATGTAATTATGTATGTAATTATGTATGTAATGTATGTATGTATGTAATTATGTATGTAATGTATGTAACTCGTCTCAAAAGGATTGGTCACGAAAATGTTGTGGAAGAAAAGGAAGGCCCCCCCCCACACACACACACAGTCACTCCCACACACACACAGCCACTCCCCCAACACACACACACAGTCACTCCCATGCACAGCCACTCCCCCTCCCACACACACACACACACAGTCACTCCCACACACACACAGCCACTCCACCCAACACACACACACACACACACAGTCACTCCCACACACACACAGCCACTCCCCCAACACAAGCACACAGTCACTCCCACACACACACAGTCACTCCCATGCACAGCTACTCCCCCAAACACACAGTCACTCCTCCCATGCACAGCTACTCCCCCACACACACAGTCACTCCCACACACACACAGCCACTCCCCCAACACAAGCACACAGTCACTCCCACACACACAGCCACTCCCATACACACGCCCCCCCGCACACACACACAGTCACTCCCATGCACAGCTACTCCCCCCACACACACAGTCACTCCCACACACACACAGCCACTCCCCCGACACACACACACAGTCACACACACACACACACAGTCACTCCCACACACACACAGCCACTCCCCCAACACACACACACAGTCACTCCCATGCACAGCCACACCCCCTCCCACACACACAGTCACTCCCACACACACACACAGCCACTCCACCCAACACACACACAGTCACTCCCACACACACACAGCCACCTCCTCAACACAAGCACACAGTCACTCCCACACACACACAGTCACTCCCATGCACAGCTACCCCCCCCAAACACACAGTCACTCCCACACACACACAGCCACTCCCCCAACACAAGCACACAGTCACTCCCACACACACAGCCACTCCCATACACACGCCCCCCCCACACACACACACAGTCACTCCCATGCACAGCTACTCCCCCCACACACACAGTCACTCCCACACACACACAGCCACTCCCCCGACACACACACACAGTCACTCACACACACACACAGTCACTCCCACACACACCACCCTCCCCCCACAGACACACAGCCACTCCTACACACACAGCGACTCCCACATGCACACGCACACACAAAGCCACTCCTACACACACACACACACACACACACACACACACACACACACACACACACACACACACACACACACACACACACAGCCACTCCCACACACAAGAAGCCATTATTTGGCTAATCTTGACCAACAATGGAGGAGCCAATCAACAGGCACATTGTCTCCTTTAATGGGACTTTCATTCAGATTAACATACACCTCTGATGACCCATTAGCCACACAGGGACCAGGACAATGCTACACTTTCCCGGTGACACACATACACATACACACAGCCAAAGGGAAGGGTTTGGGCTCAGGAATTTCTTAGAATTATCTGTATGTTCTAGATCTAGACAAAGAAAAAAGATAAGTTGGTGTTAGTTACACTTTTGTAGGTACATCGTCTTTCTGTGTCAGTTAAAAATGTATCATAGATTCATGACGTTTCTCTGCACTTTTAGCCAGGATTGGTTTTCTTCTCCCTGCCTTTGTTTCTTTATCTAGGACAGGCATCATCAACTAGAAAATCCTGGAGAGGCAGACCCACAAAGATTAACAGTTTAGGACAACCATCATCAACTAGACCATCCTGGAGAGGCAGACCCAAAAAGACTAACAGTTTAGGACAACCATCATCAACTAGACCATCCTGGAGAGGCAGACCCACGAAGACTCATCCTGGAGAGGCAGACCCAAAAAGACTAACAGTTTAGGACAACCATCATCAACTAGACCATCCTGGAGAGGCAGACCCACAAAGACTCATCCTGGAGAGGCAGACCCACAAAGACTAACAGTTTAGGACAGGGCTCATCTACTAGACCATCCTGGAGAGGCAGACCCACAAAGACTCATCCTGGAGAGGCAGACCCAAAAAGACTAACAGTTTAGGACAGGGCTCATCTACTAGACCATCCTGGAGAGGCAGACCCACAAAGACTCATCCTGGAGAGGCAGACCCACAAAGACTAACAGTTTAGGACAGGCATCATCAACTAGACCATCCTGGAGAGGCAGACCCACAAAGACTCATCCTGGAGAGGCAGACCCACAAAGACTAACAGTTTAGGACAGGGCTCATCTACTAGACCATCCTGGAGAGGCAGACCCACAAAGACTCATCCTGGAGAGGCAGACCCAAAAAGACTAACAGTTTATGACAGGGCTCATCTACTAGACCATCCTGGAGAGGCAGACCCACAAAGACTCATCCTGGAGAGGCAGACCCACAAAGACTAACAGTTTAGGACAGGCATCATCACCTAGACCATCCTGGAGAGGCAGACCCACAAAGACTCATCCTGGAGAGGCAGACCCACAAAGACTAACAGTTTAGGACAGGCATCATCAACTAGACCATCCTGGAGAGGCAGACCCACAAAGACCAACAGTTTAGGACAGGGCTCATCTACTAGATTCAGACGCAGGCCGATTTGTTTCTTGAGTGAATGGTCGGGGTCCTGGAACATAATTACGGGCTCCAGTTTTGGAACCCTGATCTAGGATGACCCTGGGCTTAGCGAGGCAAGGGTGAGTAAGTCTGCGTGACCTTTGGGGTTAACCTCGGACATGAATCACCATGTGCTCCACAAAGAAAGAAGATAGAGGACCTTTGTGAAATGGTGATGACCAAAACGTGGCGTTTTCTTTTAGCACAATGAGGTGGGTCTTAAGCTGTCTATTCATTGGCCAGGAGATAAGATCAAAGTGCAGGCTATGATTTGCAGGGTTAATGCATTACTCCGAGAAAACATGTGTAGGCCTACTTCATATTACTGAGGTCAAAGGTTGTAGAGTAATCTGTGCTTTGTTATTGACATTATAGGAGGGATTCAGGTGTGAAATGTTACAATTTCAAGTAGTCTATTGCATAACTTGTCTGTAGGAACAGAGTAAATAAACAAGTAACTTGACAATTTGCCATAGAAAGCCCACCCAATGTGTTGGGAGCTGAGACAGAACCATGTCTTGTGTATTTCCTGGAGGGCTTTGAGTTGTTTGCCATGGTCGGGGGTAGTTCTGGCCGTGTGCTTAGAGTCAGGCCTTGGGGTCATGCCTCTCTCCGAGGAGAGCGAACCTCCACATTCTTTTTCTCTGTGTGTGATAAGCCCCACAGCCCACTCTTTGCTCTTTGACTTCAATGTCCATATAAGGCAGCTGGTGCCATGGCAACCACAGGGCTTGAATAGCAGTGTCAAATCCCTGAGCACACACATGCCCCCATCCCCCTCCCTGCACACTCCCTCCCTCTCTCTCTCTTGCTCTGCTAGCTCACACACACACACAGGCTGAGGAAAACGGAGGGAGAAACCCATAGACACAGAGAGAGAGGACGGTCTGTGTGGTGCCTTACAAAAGCCAATCTGTCAAGAGCCTAGTCTTCTTTTTAAATCTCAATTCAATTTTGTGGACTCTGAGGAGAGAAAGCCACATCCCTTCCCCCTCGCCTGCCTCAGCCACGGGAAGCACCCACACGGTCGGAGCACAGGGCTAGGCCGCAAGTCGTTAGTGCTCGGTGGGCAAGCACTGACAAAAGACTGGAGGGAGAGGCTAACACGGATGCTTAGAAAGCAGTTTCTTTGACTTCTGAAAGGTGGAAAGGACGCTTTTAGGATTTCTAATCTGTGCAGTCTATTTTTGGAGGGACTGAAACAGAGACTGGTCTAGCCACTACCACAGAGGATATTGCTACAGCCTGTCTCTTGCCTCCCTCTGGAACAACAAACAAGGAAGAGAGGGCACTTCCTTGAGTTGAAGACCATTTTAAAGAGAGCCAGAAAGGTTGATTTTGTAAAACAGAGGGGGTAGACCGTAGCCACGGCTAAGACTTGATAGTAGTTCTTTGTGTGCCTTGAGGATATAGCCATACAGTGTGCTGTGAAACATCAAGTTGTTTTGCTAGTGGTGACCTGGAAGGGCTCGTTTTGTCAACCAGAATGTTGGTGGTGCTCAGAGGATTGCTGGAAAATCTGTCTCTTGCCTCACTCTGTCTGTGCCCTCCCTCTCCATGGCTGTAAGGGTGATCTAGCTAAAAGAAGACATTGACATATTACATGAATATACTTGCAACGGTAAGCATACAATACAAGGCTTTTGTATTATTTCTCTCTAATGCCAGGATATAAGTAAGATATTGCAGAAAGGCAGCAGGACTCCACATACACTATAATGAAGGTAAACTGCATGACAGTTTTACGAGGGGTGGCCACTGCTCCAGGGCTAGCGCGGTCCTTTTTCAGCCATTATTGTTGCTAGAGAGAGAAGGCAGAGAGAGAATCGAGAGAGGATTTCCCTCTGTAATCATGTGCAAAGTGCGAGTGAATGGGTTGTGTTTTGGTCTCTTTTTGAAAATGTGTGTTTGATTAATTGTTTCCTGTGAAAGGTTCTGTGTCTTGGCTGAAGTGTAAACCATTCGACTGATCAGCAACTCCTCTAAAAGACAGCCGTCGAAGGATTTGGTGCCAAATAAATACATAACAAAAAACACAAAAAGAGTGAATAATTCAATAAGGAGAAAGAAGAAAACTTGGGGCAAAACAAAAGTTTCTAGAGTGAAAAGCGAAACCATTTCCAGGTCATAGTGGAAGGGGAGGAGACAAAACAGCTCGAGTGGGTTTTTTGGAACAAACATTCTACACCATACAATTTTTACACCCCTTTTACTCTACATTAAAAGAGGGTGTGGGTCATTTTCTACCTTTGACTATTTAGTTTCTGACCCACTTTGAGGACCAAAAAGCCAAAAGAGAATATTTTATGAAAAGGCAGAGAATCTCCAAATCTTGAACTCTGAACAGAGAGTTCACAAAGGAAATCAAAAAGTTTAGACAGCAGCAAACAAAATTGTGGTCTGCTAACCAAGCAATGGCCATGGTGAGTGGGGGCTGGGGAGACCCCAACGGGGGCACCAACGGGCTGGGGGAGAAGGGCTATCTGAGGGGAGAGGAGGAGGACGGTTCGCCCCAGGCCGGGGGCAGCGACATGGAGGTCGGGGACGAGGACAAGGCGTGTGTGGTGGACTGTGTGGTGTGTGGGGACAAGTCCAGCGGGAAGCACTATGGTGTGTTCACCTGCGAGGGCTGCAAGAGCTTCTTCAAGAGGAGCATCCGCCGCAACCTCAACTATACCTGCAGGTGAGACTCAATGGGATAATTGTGATGATGATGTGATGGATTCTTAAAATTGATGGATAATTATAATAAGCTATTTACACTGTAACGTTGGAATTCACCTCTTCCTCCACCAAACTGTAACACCCGTCTGGGTAAATCTTATGAATAGCCTTTATTTCTGATTCCTTAGTTTGTCTGTTATCAACATCCCATCTGTACAGGCAAATGGATGCAAATAGCTAGAGTGAGTCATGCATTAATACATAGTTGCCTCTGTGCAGAGCTGTTACAATCCCACAGCAGTGTGTTTACTGGATGTGACTCATCACTCACTTAAAGGAAAAATACACACCAAAACATATCTTCCTGTATTTCTTTAATTAGTCCACTGTTGATACAGTGCCCAAATGTTTTGCATGTCAACAGTCATGTGTTCAAGATGCTGGACTTTCAAGAGGCAAAGTGTCATATAATGCATTGTGCATCATCACCATGATGTGGCCGGTGACACTTTGCTTCTTGAAAGTCCAGCATCTTGACAACTTGACTGCAAAACATTTTGCGACTGTATTAACAGTGCATTTTTTAAAACCAAAACATCGTTTTTGAGTGGATTTGTTCTTTAAATGTGTGTCTTTCACGATATAAAAGGTATCTGAAGAGAATAGCTGACTTAATAATAGTATGACACTCCATCATTGCTTACTGGCAGACGTCTTGATTGTCAATATTATTAGTCGAAAACAATATGGGGTTGAACAGACACCTCTATTGTATTTCATTGTATTGTTCAACTCTGTATTGTGATATTTTGTATTGTATTGCAGTGTGATATTTATTGATTTACATTGTTTCCTCCACGTCCAAGAAGATGCCATACAAATGCATACGTTTTCTTGTACAAAACTATCCTCGAAGTGAGATAATTGAGTTTCCCCACTGTGGTCTAGTCATCCCTACATCAGCCACTCTGCCCATATTTAAAAAATCCATGAGCATGATACAATATTAATGCCATGGATCATCTAAGGAAAGACAGTGATTGGGCCATACACACTTATATAATCTGATTCTGTAAACCAGCAGATACCTATAATATATTTAAATAGAAGCTTATTTTGTCTCGCATCATGTTTTATGCTTCAACTTTCTACATCTACCCTCTAGATACGTTATGCAACCATGCAGTCTGGTAACTCACAACTGCCTGCAAATGTTTTCTATCATATTAAGGTGACCTTTCTCCAATAAAGTGATAGCAGTACACATACACTACTATAGATTTTGCCAAGAGTTTGTAGCTGTAACAAGTGTCAGCAAAGCTAAATGTCATTATCATTGCTGTGTGGATTGGCAAAACATGTTATGATCTATGTTTCAGGTCGAATCGAGAGTGCCAGATCGACCAACATCACCGCAACCAGTGCCAGTACTGTCGCCTTGAGAAGTGCTTTCGCGTTGGCATGCGCAAAGAAGGTACTTATCCTGTCCACATACAGTAGGACCTTCTTTTAGCTATATACTTATCCTGTCCACATACAGTAGGACCTTCTTTTAGCTATATACTTATCCTGTCCACATACAGTAGGACCTTCTTTTAGCTATATACTTATCCTGTCCACATACAGTAGGACCTTCTTTTAGCTATATACTTATCCTGTCCACATACAGTAGGACCTTCTTTTAGCTATATACTTATCCTCTCCACATACAGTAGAACCTTCCTTTACCTATATACCTATCCTGTCCACATACAGTAGGACCTTCTTTTAGCTATATACTTATCCTGTCCACATACAGTAGGATCTTCTATTAGCTATATACTTATCCTGTCCACATGCAGTAGGACATTCCTTTAGCTATATACTTATCCTGTCCACATACAGTAGGACCTTCCTTTAGCTATATACTTATCCTGTTCACATACAGTAGGACCTTCCTTTAGCTATATACTTATCCTCTCCACATACAGTAGGACCTTCCTTTAGCTATATACTTATCCTGTCCACATGCAGTAGGACCTTCCTTTAGCTATATACTTATCCTGTTCACATACAGTAGGACCTTCCTTTAGCTATACACTTATCCTGTCCACATACAGTAGGACCTTCCTTTAGCTATATACTTATCCTGTCCACATGCAGTATGATCTTCTTTTAGCTATATACTTATCCTGTCCACATACAGTAGGACCTTCCTTTACCTATATACGTATCCTGTCCACATACAGTAGGACCTCCCTTTAGCTATATACTTATCCTGTCCACATACAGTTGGACCTTCCTTTAGATATATACATCTCCTGTCCACATACAGTAGGACCTTCCTTTAGCTATATACTTATCCTGTCCACATACAGTAGGACCTTCCTTTAGCTATATACTTATCCTGTTCACATACAGTAGGACCTTCCTTTAGCTATATACTTATCCTGTCCACATACAGTAGGACCTTCCTTTAGCTATATACTTATCCTGTCCACATGCAGTAGGACCTTCCTTTAGCTATATACTTATCCTGTCCACATACAGAAGGACCTTCCTTTATCTATATACTTATCCTGTCCACATACAGTAGGACCTTCCTTTATCTATATACTTATCCTGTCCACATACAGTAGCACCTTCCTTTAGCTATATACTTATCCTGTTCACATACAGTAGGACCTTCCTTTAGCTATATACTTATCCTGTCCACATACAGTAGGACCTTCCTTTAGCTATATACTTATCCTGTCCACATACAGTAGGACCTTCCTTTAGCTATATACTTATCCTGTCCACATACAGTAGGACCTTCCTTTATCTATATTTGTATGTATTCTATGCAGAATATCCGGTTATTTTGACATGGATGTTCAAAGACATGAAGTCCAGTCAATAGACTGTATCCGTAGCCAAATGTATGTTCTAAAAAAAAACGATTGTTTTAAAATTCGATTTTTTAAAAACATTACATTGACCCACATACAACTACACTGGCCGTATCATGGCTTGACATCCATGCAGGCTCCATGCCGTGTCCTTTGTCATCTAATCTAGTGCCTGCGTGAGCAACTAGGATACAAGGAACAAGCCACCTGCGGCCCTGTGCACCAGTCTTTCACACACATCTGTCTATACCTCAACTGTAGTCTGAAGTCCCAGGTGATGAAGGACTGTATATGCAGTGGTTGGTTAGTTGTTTTTCCATAGGCCTTTGATTATAAATATTCCATACCATCTGTATATTAGTGGTTCCACCGTTACCCTGGTTGCCATGTCATCTTACACTGTATGCCTATTGAAGCCCTAAGTAGAATATAGTATCCCTATGCCATTGATATGAGGCATTATTGTATGATAAAGAGGCTGTAGCCTGAAGTTCCACAATGAGTATAGCCCACAATGACTTATTTGGGTGGTTGCAGAAAACTAGAGGAACTCTGAATGCTGCCTCTTCAGTCTAATATTGATGACTCTTTCCCTTTCAAGGTCAAATTACTCACCCAATGGCTTTAATACGTCAACTACAGTTAAAGTCGGACGTTTACATACACCTTAGCCAAATACATTTAAACTCACTGTTTCAAAACTCCTGACATTTAATCCATGTAAAAAATGTCAGAATAATAGTAGAGAATAATTTATTTCAGCTTTTATTTTCTTTCATCACATTCCCAGTGGGTCAGACGTTTATATACACTCAATTAGTGTTTGGTAGCATTGCCTTTCAAATCAAATGTATTTATATAGCCCTTCTTACATCAGCTGATATCTCAAAGTGCTGTACAGAAACCCAGCCTAAAACCCCAAACAGCAAGCAATGCAGGTGTAGAAGCACGGTGGCTAGGAAAAACTCCCTAGAAAGGCCAAAACCTAGGAAGAAACGTAGAGAGGAACCAGGCTATGAGGGGTGGCCAGTCCTCTTCTGGCTGTGCCGGGTGGAGATTATAACAGAACATGGCCAAGATGTTCAAATGTTCATAAATGACCAGCATGGTCAAATAATAATAATCACAGTAGTTGTCGAGGGTGCAGCAAGTCAGCACCTCAGGAGTAAATGTCAGTTGGCTTTTCATAGCCGATCATTAAGAGCACCTGCTGTCTCTAGAGAGTTGAAAACAGCAGGTCTGGGACAGGTAGCACGTCCGGTGAAAAGGTCAGGGTTCCATAGCCGCAGGCAGAACAGTTGAAACTGGAGCAGCAGCACGGCCAGGTGGACTGGGGACAAATCATTTAAATTGTTTAACTCGGGTCAAACGTTTTGGGTAGCCTTCCACAAGCTTCCCACAATAAGTTGGGTGAATTTTGTCCCATTCCTCCTGGCAGAGCTGGTGTAACTGAGTCAGGTTTGTAGGCCTCCTTGCTCACACACGCTTTTTCAGTTCTGCCCACAAATTTTCTATGGGATTGAGGTCAGGGCTTTGTGTTGGCCACTCCAATACCTTGACTTAATTTTCCTTCCTTTTGGGAAGTTCACCAGTCCCTCCTGCAGCAAAGCACCCCCACAACATGATGCTGCCACCCCTGCGCTTCACGGTTGGGATGTGTTCTTCGGCTTGCAAGCCTCCCCCTTTTTCCTCCAAACATAACAATGGTCATTATGGCCAAACAGTTCTATTTCTGTTTCATCAGACCAGAGGACATTTCTCCAAAAAGTACGATCTTTGTCCCCATGTACAGTTGCAAACCGTAGTCTGGCTTTTTTATGCCGTTTTTGGAGCAGTGGCTTCTTCCTTGCTGAGCGACCTTTCAGGTTATGTCGATATAGGACTCATTTTACTGTGGATGTAGATACTTTTGTACCTGTTTCCTCCAGCAACTTCACAAGGTCCTTTGCTGTTGTTTTGGGATTGATTTGCACTTTTCACACCAAAGTACGTTCATCTCTAGGAGACAGAACGCGTCTCCTTCCTGAGCGGTATGACGGCTGCGTGGTCCCATGGTGTTCATACTTGCGTACTATTGTTTGTACAGATGAACATGATACCTTCAGGCGTTTGGAAATTCCTCCCAAGGATGAACCAGACTTGTGGAGGTCTAAAATTTATTTTCTGAGGTCTTGGCTGATTTCTTTTGATTTTCCCATGATGTCAAGCAAAGCGGCACTGAGTTTGAAGGTAGGCCTTGAAATACATCCACAGGTACACCTCCAATTGACTCAAATGATGTCAATTAGCCCATCAGAAGCTTCTAAAGCCATGACATAATTTTCTGCATATTTCAAATCTGTTTAAAGGCACAGTCAACTTAGTGTATGTAAACTTCTGACTTCAACTGTATAGTTGGAAATATTAAATACCTTAACTATGGCTGGAAGCATTAAATAGATGAACTATGGCTGGAAGCATTAAATAGATGAACTATGGCTGGAAGCATTAAATAGATGAACTATGGCTGGAAGCATTAAATAGATGAACTATGGCTGGAAGCATTTAATAGGTTAACTATGGCTGGGAATATTTAATAGGTTAACTATGGCTGGAAGCATTTAATAGGTTAACTATGGCTGGAAGCATTAAATAGATGAACTATGGCTGGAAGCATTTAATAGGTTAACTATGGCTGGGAATATTTAATAGGTTAACTATGGCTGGAAGCATTTAATAGGTTAACTATGGCTGGAAGCATTTAATAGGTTAACTATGGCTGGAAGCATCATAACAGTATTAGATACAGCCACCCTCTCATCCTCACAATGAGGAGAAATTAATTCATTTTCTTTCTAAGAGCAATAAATATGAAGACAAAGGCCAGAGTAATCTTTTATCCCACTTTTGGTAATACAAATATTTGCATAGTAAAAGATGAACACCTCCTGAGGAATATTCATCTTTGAGGAAAATATATTTTAATGTAGAATTCTGCTGTCTTTGTTTTATTCCTCGAGTTGACATTCACTTGGAGAATTCTCAAATAATGCGAGTCCTCTGTTTCGCCCATTGTTGTTTAGGTATCTGTCTGTGCCCCATGGTGGCCACTTTAATCTGGAATTATATGGTGTTAATCTGGTCAAGACCGTCTGTTGATAATCTGCCAGACCTCCTACTGCGAGAGAGCATGCCTGACTCATTTTCAACTTCTCCCCCCTGCCCTCCCTACTTTTCACCCCAAATCCTTATCACTTCCGTCCTCCCCATCTCCCTGCATCTTCTTAACTCCAACCCCAACCCATACCCCTCCCCCTTTGTGCCTCCATCCCCACCCCAGCAGTTCAGCGCGGACGTATCCCCCCCTCACACTCCAGCCTCAGCCCCACGGGCACCCCAGTAGGTGGTGGTAGCGGCGTCGGAGTGGCAGAGTTTTACAACAACAACGGCGGGCAGCCCGTGTCGGAGCTCATCTCCCAGCTGCTGCGTGCCGAGCCCTACCCCAGCAGCCGCTACGGCCACCAGTACAACCAACAGGGTCAGGCCACCGGCGCGGGCGGGGCCGTTATGGGCATCGACAACATCTGTGAGCTGGCAGCCAGACTGCTTTTCAGCACCATCGAGTGGGCCAGGAACATCCCCTACTTCCCAGAGCTACCCGTGTCAGAGCAGGTGGCTCTGCTCAGGTTGAGTTGGAGCGAGTTGTTCATTCTGAATGCAGCCCAGTCCGCCCTGCCCCTCCACATGGCCCCGCTGCTGGCCGCGGCAGGCTTCCACTCCTCGCCCATGTCAGCTGAGCGAGTGGTGTCCTTCATGGACCAGGTGAGGGTGTTCCAGAACCAGGTGGACAAGTTGACCCGGCTCCAGGTGGACTCGGCCGAGTACAGCTGCCTCAAGGCCATCGTCCTCTTCTCACCAGGTGAGTTATCTTTTTTATTTTATTCTCACTATGTGGATTGAGAATTTAGTTTTAGATTTTTTTGGGACACGTTGAGACTTTTTCAACATGCATTCCTGACTTTTCAGCCTACATTCCTGACTTTTCAGTCTACTACATTCCTGACTTTTCAGTCTACTACATTCCTGACTTTTCAGTCTACTACATTCCTGACTTTTCAGTCTACTACATTCCTGACTTTTCAGTCTACTACATTCCTGACTTTTCAGTCTACTACATTCCTGACTTTTCAGCCTACTACATTCCTGACTTTTCAGCCTACTACATTCCTGACTTTTCAGCCTACTACATTCCTGACTTTTCAGCCTACTACATTCCTGACTTTTCAGCCTACATTCCTGACTTTTCAGCCTACTACATTCCTGACTTTTCAGCCTACTACATTCCTGACTTTTCAGCCTACTACATTCCTGACTTTTCAGCCTACTACATTCCTGACTTTTCAGCCTACTACATGTTGAGACTTTTGGCTACTGTGCATACTTAGATATTCAAACATTTAATTTGCATGATGGGACGTTTGACTTGCATATAGGGTTGCAAGGGGAGGGTATATTACTGGAAGCTCAAAGTTCTTTGTAATTTTATCAGATGACAATGAGTGGCCTTTTGGGTAATTCAGATTATTGTCTGCAATGATTTCTGGCCCTCTGTGTGGCCTTTTCGCATGTCAAATGTATAACATAATCAAATAATATTTAATACAAAATAGAATAACAAAAATAATTGATTGACAGTGTGGTAAAACATTATCCTAAATATAAACCATCAACTTTATAAATACCATTGGTGTTTAATATGAGGATTTCAGAATGACATATCCTTTATATATATTTGTACACACTTATTTGACTTATGTCTATATCTCTTTGTTGTAAATGTTTTGGCTGGTAGTCTGGCTAACAGTAAATTCCTCTTTGGTGTTGTCGGCACAAAGCGTTGATAATTAAGGGGGCTGTGGTTTTTACTGGTTGTCTTGCCTCTGTGTCTTTCTCAGTCAAACACCCACATGTACAGCCACACACAGCCCCGAACACCACCCCTTTCCATTACACTCGTTGGACTTAAATCCATGAAAACTAACGGCATAGAAACCGTAAATGACTTGGTAATATGAAATACATTTATTTCAACGGCAGAATTCAAAAGCAATTTTGGACCAACTGAGATATTTTACTCATATGATAGGTAAGATATACATAGCCTTACAGAGAGCCTATCCAACAGACAATCTCAGAAAAATTATTGGAAAGTTGGCTGTCAGAAGTATTACAATGTAAATGTACATTTAATCCGTCTGTCTGCATATTTCAAGACATGGCGTATGAGGGTTCAGTGAGATACCAGATGGGTTGGACGATAAATTTCTTGTCTTGAAAAAATGTATACTTAAACTGGAAATAAACCAATCGTCCATCTTTAACACAATGGAAAGGTCAAATGCTTTATTAATTAAATGTTGAAAGTGCATGGGAGACTGAGAGAAACAAAATGGTGCAGTTTGAGGCCATGTGGTGGAGAGTGATGTGGGAGCTGGAGATGTGGGTCTGGGCAGGTGTGATGTAGCTGAGGTTTGTGTGGGTCTGTATATTGTCATTTGTATGTGTATGTTTTGTATTTGAAAATGTATGTACAATCTTACCCAAAATAAATTACTTTCAAATCCAAACAAGGAGAGAGGTCTCAATCAAGAGAACCAGTTAAACCTGATGCACAACTTCGGAGCTGTCATGTATATACATGTGGCTCCTGAGTGGCGCAGCGGTCTAAGGCACTGCATCTCAGTGCTAGAGGCGTCACTACAGACACTGGTTCGATTCCAGGCTGTATCACAACCGGCCATGATTGGAAGTCCCATAAGGCGGCGCACAATTGACCCAGTGTGTCTGGGTTTGGCCGGGGTTGGCCATCATTGTAAATAAGAATTTGTTCTTAACTGACTCGCCTAGTTAAATAAAGGTTCAATTAAAACACATGCGGTGTCGGAGGGTGGCGCTGTTACTAATTAGTACATGCTTCAAGCAGACCACCATAGTCCCTGTGCCCAAGAACACAAAGGCAACCTGCCTAAATGACTACAGATCCATAGCACTCATGTCCGTAGCCATGAAGTGGTTTGAAAGGCTGGTAAATGGCTCACATCAACATCATTATCCCATAAACCCTAGACCCACTCCAATTTGCATACCACCCAAACAGATCCACAGATGATGCAATCTCTATTGCACTCCACACTGCCCTTTCCCACCTGGACAAAATGAACACCTATGTGAGAATGCTATTCATTGACTACAGCTCAGCGTTCAACACCATAGTGCCCTCAAAGCTCATCACCAAGCTAAGGAACCTGGGACTAAACACCTCCCTCTGCAACTTGATCCTGGACTTCCTGACGGGCCGCCCCCAGGTGGTGAGGGTAGGTAGCAACACATCTGCCAAGCTGATCCTCAACACTGGAGCTCCCCCCTCCTGTACTCCCTGTTCATCCATGACTGCATGGCCAGGCACGACTCCAACACCATCATTAAGTTTGCTGACGACACAACAGTGGTAGGCCTGATCACCGACAACGACGAGACAGCCTATAGGGAGGAGGTCAGAGACCTGGCCGGGTGGTGCCAGAATAACAACCTATCCCTCAACGTAACCAAGACTAAGGAGATGATTGTGGACTACAGGAAAAGGAGCACCGAGCACATCCCCATTCTCATCGACGGGGCTGTAGTGGAGCAGGTTGAGAGCTTCAAATTCCTTGGTGTCCACATCAACAACAAACTAGATTGGTCCAAACACACCAAGACAGTCGTGAAGAGGGCACGACAAAGCCTATTCCCCCTCAGGAAACCAAAAAGATTTGGCATGGGTCCTGAGATCCTCAAAAGGTTCTACAGCTGCAACATCGAGAGCATCCTGACCAGTTGCATCACTGCCTGGTACGGCAATTGCTGAGCCTCCGACCGCAAGGCACTTCAGAGGGTAGTGTGTACGGCCCAGTACATCACTGGGGCAAAGCTGCCTGCCATCCAGGACATCTATACCAGGCGATGTCAGAGGAAGGCCCTACAAATTGTCAAAGACCCCAGCCACCCGAGTCATAGACTGTTCTCTCTACTACCGCATGGCAAGCGGTACCAGAGTGCCAAGTCTAGGACAAAAAGGCTTCTCAACAGTTTTTACCCCCAAGCCATAAGACTCCTGAACAGGTAGCCAAATGGTTACCTGGACTATTTGCATTGTCTGCCCCCCCAACCCCTCTTTTACGCTGCTGCTACTCTCTGTTTATCTTATATGCATAGTCACTTTAACTATACATTCATGTACATACTACCTCAATTGGCCCAACCAACCAGTGTTCCCGCACATTGGCTAACCGGGCTATCTGCATTGTGTCCCACCACCCATCAACCCATCTTTTTACACTTCTGCTACTCTCTGTTCATCATATATATATATATATGTATATGCATAGTCACTTTAACGATACCTACATACTACCTCAATAAGCCTGACTAACAGGTGTCTGTATATAACCTTGCTACTCTTTTTTTCAAATGCCTTTTTACTGTTGTTTTATTTCTTTACCTACACCTCTTGCACCATTGGTTAGAGCCTGTAAGTAAGCATTTCACTGTAAACTTTGATTTGATTTGATGTGCTCATCTGTACTTACACTTGACTCATGACCTCTGATAAAGATCATCCCTGACTCATTGGGATGGAAAGGAAAGCTTAATATTCTGAAACATGGAACACATGAGACCACTAACTACTCTGAACCTAGAGGGAAATCTACCTGAAAATTGGAGGGTGTGGATCCAGCCTTTAATTCAACCTTTATATAATCGCCAGTGGCATCTCAGAGAAAGCCGAAATAGTGAAATGTGCCACATTCCTGCACGTAGCCAGAGATGATGCAATCAAGGTATTCAATACTGTAATGACCCTGGGTTTATAAGTGTGGATATCGACTTTGCCGCCTGAGCATGCTTTTGGGGCACAGTTGATAGTGCGCTGGACTTCGGGCTAGAAGGTCGAGGGTTCGAGACCTGCTCCCTGCCTGTTTCATTACAATACCTTTGATTTTGAAGATGATGTAGATGTATTAAAAGTGCTTTTCCGAAAGTACTGTGAACCAA
Source organism: Oncorhynchus tshawytscha (assembly GCF_018296145.1). Classification (NCBI taxonomy): domain Eukaryota; kingdom Metazoa; phylum Chordata; class Actinopteri; order Salmoniformes; family Salmonidae; genus Oncorhynchus; species Oncorhynchus tshawytscha. The sequence goes on along the minus strand of NC_056456.1, from coordinate 31,914,105 downwards.
GAACAAATCTGACGTACCTGAGGCACATCTTTTTCACGAGAGTGCAAGGGACAAACTGAGTCAATTGATGCTTACTGACTCATCTAAAAAATAAAAAAAAGTTTCAACAATTTACAGAGTCACTGATACGGGACAGAATTGTGTGTGGAATCACAAATGGCCAAGTGCGAGGCAGATTACTTACCGGGCTAGTGGAGTGAACCAGCTGAAAATACATCATGACGAAGTCTAGGTGCCTGTTCTTAACGTGCATGAGCAAAAGAAAACACAGAATTGGAAAAAGGTTCCGAGCTAGATGAAGAGAGGTTGCATGGACAATGCTCACGTTGACGGTACAAATATGAACCAAAAAAAGGGTCCAGCATAAGGTCAGATATGCGAAGCAAATCACAGAAAAAAATCCATTACGCCAAAATGTGCTCCTCATGCACACAGACAGAAAACCGGAGCCTTCACGGGATTTACAGGGAGATGACAGCACGAAATTAGGACATGTTCATTGGGACAATTGAAGTGAAACAGAGTGAAGTACAATTTGTTGCTCAGCTAGTGAATATCAATGAAAAAATACTGAGAAAGAGCAGTGAACAGAAACACTGTAAATAAACAACCATAAGCTTACTGTTAAGCTGGATACAGGAGCTGAGTGTAACGTCTGTCCGTGAGAGACTTGAAAACGCTGAAAGTGAAGGGCGATTCCATGCAAAAATCCAACTGCAAGCTAGTGACGTATTCTGGCCACCAGATGGAGACAAAAGCAAGAATACACTCAAATGTCAATACAAAGAGAAAGTGTTTGAACTGGAATTTCAAGTGATAGAACAAGATGCACCTGCAATACTTGGAAGATCAGCTTGTCTGCAAATGGGCTTAATGCAGAGAATATTCAAGCTTGAACAAAGGACAGAGACGATCATTTTGAATATGAAGATGTATTCACAAGACCTGGATGTGTTCCGGGAGTTCATCACATACAAATAGACGCAGAAGTTACACCAGTGGTTGGTTAACTCATCCAGAAAAGTACCTGTAGCTCAGAACCGCGTTGAAAACATGGATGTCGTCGTCAGGAAAACTGAGCCTACTGAATGGGTAAACAGCTTGGTGACAATCGTGAAGCCAAACAAAATACGGTTATGCATGAACACACAGGATCTAAACAAAACCTTCAAGAGAGAACATTATCCTTTACGTACCATTTGAAGAGGTAGTTGCTGAAATGCCTATCGCCAAGGTACTTTCAGTAGTTGATGCAAACCAAGGATTCTGGCAAATCCAACTGGATGAAGAGAGCTCCCGACTCTGCACGTTCAATATGCCGTTTGGGAGGTATTCAGACAAACCAGGAAAGGAGATGCACTGAGACGAGCATACCTGAAGGAACAGATAAAGAAATTGCTGGATGGTGAGCTGGATGTTAACTACATCACTCATCAACTTCCTGTTTCAGAAGAGAAACTGCAGCAATTCAAAACAGCAACAGCAGAAGATGAAGAGTTAAGACTGGTCACAGAAACAGTTTAAAAAAGGATGGGTAGACAAGAGGGGGAAAGTTGCAAAGAAAATACAGCACTACTGGACCTTCAGAGGGAATTTGACATACTCAGATGGACTGCTGTTCAGAAGTTCAAAACTTGTTGTTCCTCAGAAAATGAAAGAAGTTCCTGAAGCACACATGGGAGTCATCAAATGTAAGAAACTAGCAAGGATGTTCTGTCCAGGCATGTCTAAACAGATTGAAGATGTTGTAACAAAATGTGCATTCTGCAACTCACACAAAAGCCACTCATGTCTCATCCAGTCCCAGAGAGAGCTGGGCCAAAGTTGCAGTGGACCTCTTCCATTACAACGACACAGAATATCTACTATTTGTGGATAACTACTCAAAATACCCAGAATCTCCCAGCTCAGTGGGACAACAAGTAAACACATCATTACAGCACTAAAGTCGATCTTCGCACGGCATGGGTTGCCGAACATGTTGTGCTCCGACAATGGAAGACAGTTGGTGAGTCAAGAAATGTTCTCTACCAACAGGGATTTCAAACATGTCACGCCAAGGCCTACATGTCCACAGTCAAACGGCCAAGCTGAGACAGCAGTTCAGACTGTGAAGAACCTGTTGAAAAAAGCATGAGACAGCAACAGCGATCCTTACATAGCTCTCCTTGAGTAAAGAAAATGTGCGTACCTGGAATGGCTGAAGGTGGCGCTATTACTAGATGGTACATGTGATCATCTGTACTTGCACTTGACCCATGACCTCTGATAAAGATTGTTCTTCTACCCTCATCCCTGCCTCAGTGTGCTAATATATTACAAGAGCTAATATTGAATTCATAAACGGCCTCCTTTCCAGACCAGTTTGGTCACCGCTCTCCCTGCGCTGTGAGTCTCGTGGGTCACGTCTGCAAGGCTACCAAACTGGTACCAGTTGTGAAAACGGTTGTGAAACGTTATTGCAGTTAATTCAAAAATAATGTCATTGTTGATTTATTTTTCTTCATTAATTAGGCTATTTTCTCTTGAAACATATGGTCTATCCACTAGAAACTCGTGGACAAAATTGACACATACAAAATGTATTCAAATATAGTATTATTTTTTGTAACAGTTATTCAAGTATAAATTACCATAGATTACCTGTTAATTACCAAAGTTGGTTAAATTTACATTAGCTTTGCAACCCTACATCAATACTTTTCTTATTTTTTTACTAACATGCTGAGACTTTAACATGTCTAATGGGAAAACATACACTGAGTGCACAAAACATTAGGAACACCTGCTCTTTCCATGGCATAGACTAACCAGGTGAATCCAGGTGAAAGCTATGATCCCTTATTGATGTCACTTGTTGTTAAATCCACTTCAATCAGTGTAGATGAAGGGGAGGACACAGGTTAAAGAATGATTTTCAAGCCTTGAGACAATTGAGACATGGATTGTGTGTGTGTGTGTCATTCAGAGGGTAAATGGACTAGACAAAAGATGGAAGTGCCTTTGAACGGGGTATGGTAGTAGGTTCCAGGCTCACCGCTGCTGGGTTTTTCACACTGTATCAAAAATGGTCCACCACCCAAAGGACATCCAGCCAACTTGACACAATTGTGGGAAGCATTGGAGGGGCCAGCATCCCTGCGGAAAGCTTAAGACACCCTGTAGTCCATGCCCAAATGAATTGAGGCTGTTCTGAGGACAAAATGGGGTGCAACTCAATATTATTATCCTAATGTTTTGTTCACTCAGTGTTTCTCTTGGTGTTATCTAAGGATATCAAAGCATCTGCTGGTCAAATGACAAAACCTGAACACAGGTGTACTGGTAGATTTGAGGAGAGTGGCGCCCTCTCGTGGGCATGACAGTACAAGTGCAGAGTATAATCACAGGCCAAAATGTGTTGTAGTGGATATTGTAATTGAAAGGTCTGCACTGCACACTTACCCAAAGAGTGTAACATTTTTACATGTCAACAGTGGTGTGCATTATTTTGCTCCAAATGTTTTGCTCCAAATTTTGCTCCAAAATCAAGACTACATCAACAAAACATACAGATGAAACAATGTGTAGAAAACAGGAGAACAGAGGAGGTACAACCTGACCTTTTTTTAGTTTTTGGTCAGAGATTTTTTAATTTGTTGGTGCCAAACAGATTTCTGTATGTAGGTTCCCGCCTCAGTTAAGTACTGCTCCCTCCCACTCTACTCACCTCAAGTCTCTGTCATTCCCTCCTTCCCTCTCAGATGCGTGTGGGCTGACAGACCCGGTCCACGTGGAGTCTCTGCAGGAAAAGGCCCAGGTGGCTCTGACAGAATACGAACGGATGCAGTACCCAGGTCAGCCGCAGCGCTTCGGCCGCCTGCTCCTCCGCCTGCCCGCCCTCCGTGCTGTGCCCGCCAACCTCATCTCCCAGCTCTTCTTCATGCGTCTGGTGGGCAAGACACCCATTGAGACGCTCATCCGTGACATGCAGCTCTCCGGAAGCTCCATCAGCTGGCCCTACGTCCCTGGTCAGTAACCCCCAAAATTAGGTCTCCTTCTGGGCAGTGACGACAAGGACCGCAGGTTCCTCTGAATCATCATGATCCATCTGTGTGATCCTATGCTAGCGCCAGCTGGACATCATACATACTGTACTGTCTCCATGAACTGAGCTCTCCATACCAGCCTAGTGCCAGCTGGGTCTATTGCCAGCACACTGGTGCCAGCACACCTGCTGTGCCCCGTTATGGCGACCTGAGTCAGCCATGCCATCCGCATGCCATAGTGACACCTTACATACAGACATTACTGTCCTGCCAATAGAGGTCACTGGAACCTTGTCTCATTTTCCACATCTCATTGCCTTCAGTGCAATGACTGTCAACGTCTACATCAGATATTGGAATTCTGGTAGAAAACCAGTATTATGGAGCTATTAGTCTGTTCCATTCTGATCCTGAAGGCTGGTTTATACTTGGTCTAACAACATGTCTATAGACAAATAGAACGCGACAAGTGTCTCTGGTCAAAACAACATTTAATTTAAACTCGGGTTTATAGACCTGTTGCTGCGGCTGTTGGTTTCCTTGTCGGAGACGCATTAAAGTTCAACGTTGACCCTGTCGCAGAATCCATTGTCATGGTTACCTGACTGAGACAGCAACAAGACAGTGCACAAGTTCTCAAATTCTTTGGTTGAATTCCCTGCTTTTATTTCATCATGCTCACAACCATAAGCTATTTTCTGTAATTAGCTAGCTAGCTTTCAATAACCTTGTAAATAATCATCTTGTTGAGTTTATTTTTCTGTAATAATTAATACAAATTTGCTAAAGTTAAGACGTTGTCGACAAAGACAAATTTGATGTCGGACGACAATAGAATGCCCATGATGTCACTGCGACAACTTTCTACAGACATGTCGATAGACCGACTCCAAACAAGCCTCTCACTGAAGGGCCTTCACCTAACTTAGGGTCCTCCACCATATGTCTCGCTCCCTTCAGATATGTGAACTCAAACTTGACAGGAGGAAACGGGGAGGTGCTATAAGGGTTGAAATTAAACTGGAACAAGAAATTACACCAAAATCTTTATCGTCCACAGAAATTTCACCAAAAACATCATTGTCCTTGAAGAGGTTATAGATTTGATATTTGAACTAGTAGATCAGCCAGGCAGATGAAGTGGAGAGACTTACAGATGTACTCAGTGACTGTTTCCATGTATCACTCATAGGGATCTTAATTGTTGCATTGGGCAACTTTTAAAAAGCCACAGTTAAATGAATATGGATTGATACCGCACAAAACAACAGAATGCTAACGATTGATTTCTTCATAAGGCAAACTCTCTGTCATTGTTGTTCACCACAAACCGCCTTCTTTTCAATGACTGCTTTTTCAATATTCAGTATGAATTAGGACACTGCAGTAAGAGTAGATCATTCATCTGGACATGTTCTTTCCAATCAACACTGTTTTTTCAATAAGGACGGATATTTGAACTACAACAGATGACGAATGCAGCTGATATGAGTGACAGGCTGATTGTTGAAACAAAAAAGTATGTAATCAAAAAGGTTGTGGCCAAATGGTTCACCTATGACCTATGACCATACTGAAAACAAAGAGCAAATGCTGTTGGTACTTTAAAAATAAATCACATCAAAACCTATTTTACAAGCTATACGAAGTGTACATATTGTAAATGTAGGGAACCAAAGGCTTAAATGGTGTTGATGGTATCATTTTTAGAGGCCATGTTGTCTTGCTGCATGTCACAATGTTGTTTTTGCTCTGTTAAACGTTTTAAGAGGTGTTTCATCTCTACCAAATGGGATTGGAGAGTAACGTTCTTTTTTTTAATGAGGAGTTCACAGGTTCTTTTTTTTTAAACCTTAATATTTCATGTAAAAATACCTCTACCATCCCTTGAGATGTGTTAAAAAAAAGACGTGTCTCCATGGCGGTGAAGATGACACTGGTGCAGAACAAGAGGCTACTCCTGAGCCAATTCTGTTCCCAACACAAAGCAATGCATCCTAGGAGCTAACTGTACAACACTTAGGTAATATGGGACTTTCTTGTCATGGCTGCATGGCAATGGGACTGCGCTTGGAGGCTACGATCCCAAAACATCACACTACCTGTGAGAGACTGAGAATAGGTCCAATAGCCTATCGGTGACTAGGAATTACCTCATGCCTTTCAAAAAGATGTGGCATATCCTTACCCACTGACTCACTCAACCACCATATCACCCAGAAAAATGACAAAAGATACATGTACTATTATTAATGTTTTACTATATTTTACTGTTGTTGCTGAGTTCTTTAGATTTGGAATTGTTTGTGTATGGAAGCATTATTAAAAGGCCAGAATGATATGGTGAATCCGTGGTTTCTTTCCCTAGTCAGTTACATCCATAAGAATGTCAGTTATATCTGGGCAATATTTTTGTACTCAGAAATTGCTACTGTAAAGTACACCCTTAAGAGATATAATACATTGCATTACATTTATTAATGTCTGAAAACAATGTATAAACTATGGGAAGACTAATTGATCAACAAACCTGTTGAATTTGCATCAGACTCTCTTCAAAGAAAAACTATTGTAAACATTTGTAAGAAATGTCTGGAATTAATGTACTGCATGATCACATTGCAAGACATAATATTCTACAATAATTGTATATTTCATTATAAAATATGTAACTTGTTATTCTTCATTAAATACATTAAAGATAGAATATTAGAATGCACACTTTTTTGTAGTTAGTAATTGGTGAAAACATACTTTTGCAATGTTACACAGAGCAGACAAAAGAGACAAGAACAGATCAGTACAACATTTATAAAACAACAAAACAGACAAAAATTACACAGGAATATTGCATCTCTTACAAAGCATAAGAATCCATAGTAAAAATGTAACAGAATGAATCACGAAAATGTCTCAATCATGCCCTTACAACAAACCTTCACCTCAAGTCAAAGGTTTCCCTTCACATACATGTTCAATGTGGTTGTTTCAACCTCCTCATCTACTTATTGTAAGTCATTTTCCCAGAAAGAACCATTCAACTGTTGCCTTTTGAAACTGTGTGAAGCGGCATCAGTCAAAGTTCACCATCAAACAATATCCCATAAGAGCATGTGTTGGTGTCTTTTGTGGAGTCCTGCTGGACTGGTACCATGTCGTCTGCTGTATGGAGTAGTTGTGGATGGTACAGCAGACCCAGGCTGCTTCAACAAAGGCCATTGTCATAGTTCTTCACTAGGCGCTTGATGTGGAATAGGTTCTGTCTCAGGTCTTTGCTTCGCTGCTTCTTGGCTTGATAGTCTGCTGTCTGCAGAGGAGAAATAACACACTACAGACCTTAGATATCAAACATTTACAATGATATATCAATTGGTCAAGATACAGTCAGTGAATAATATCATTACATAATACACATGATATAATATATTCAATTATAATATATTTATAAATGACATATTATAAAGTGAATATCTCCCAAAATGAAATAATTGTTCCTAAAAGAAATGGAGAAAGCAGACATATAGGGATGAATTATTGATGAACAGTAACTTGAGCGATTATAACTCACCCGCTTCAGGCCCTTGAGAAGGTTGTATTCATCAGCTACTCCCTAAGATATAAAGGTTAACTCTCAAACACATTACTGCTCAAAGGGGGTTATTCATTAAAGTCAGTTTATGCGCAACGATGAGGCAAACACACAAATTCCTTTTCCAACTCGAGGCTAGTTGCCGCCGCATTTCCAACTAAACCTCTTTTATTATTTGCGTATCATTTAACTGATTCATTCAGCTAAAGAGCAAAGGTTCAAATGCCACCTACTCCTTAGTAGTACACATTTGAGGTGAAATGATCGAATGCTTGACTCCTTTTACTGGGAGAGCCGAGTCTTCCCCTTCATCTGATTTTGTTCTCAAAAGTAGTTATAAATGTATTTCTTTAAAGTCAGCTTTTGTGTGTGTGTGTGTGCGCTGTAATGGTGCTTATTTCAATGAATTAGCAAAACTTAAATGATGAGATAATAACGATGTAGTTGAAAATTATACATTTCTACGCGAAATATCAGGAGAATATTATAACGTAAAGAAAACACAGCCATATTGTTTTTTGCCAGAAAATGTAACAGCATGTTTTCTTTACCTGGTACTTCGCAGTCCCCTCCTCCAGGGTATCCAGCTCTCGGCTCAGCTTGTGCATCTGTTCACTGATGTCATCCATCTCGGCACACAGGCTTTTGTAGCTTGCCAGGTCGGAGTCAAACTCTTTCTTATACTGTCGCCGTTGCCTGTCTGATGTTATCTCAGGGTACATGCTGAAGAGACACATTACACAGGAATAAAGGAGACACAGGTCATTCCATTTAGATCAATGCTGCAATTTTATTGAACGCTTTCTTGAATGTAGAGAGCTTTGGAACAAAATGGCTTTCTGTCATGCTTTCCCACTAGCATATCTGACACAGCACACACAGCAGATAACGGTTGGATACTGTCTGTTTTAATGTTTAATCTATCACGCCATCCCTCGTTCCATCCATTCATCCATCCATCTTCTCAACAAATACAGCCCACCTATGCATGTGGTCACTTTGGTCTTGGTCCAGTTCATTACCAGTATCCCCACCAGTGGTGTAGCCGGTCTCACACTGCGTCTCCTCCTGGGAAGGGGGGGTAGGATCCCGTTCCCTTTCCCTGTGAATGGGGTACTTCTTCAGGCTCTCTGCCTCCACAGAGGGGCTGGAGCTGACCCTGGTGTGCCGGTACAGGGGCTCAGGCACACGCCCATTGGTGTTGTCATAGTAACTGGAGATAATATCAAACTGTCAATAAAGCTAGTTAACCTTTATAACTACATGATTACATTATGGTGTTATTCTTTGGACCATTCAGTCAATACTGCATGAACACTGGGAAAATAATTTATCTGTATTGACAGCAAAGCAGAAGTTGAAGGTGGCAAATTGATAACCAGCAGGCAGAAAAAATCAAATTTTAATAAAAAATAATTTATTCATTTTCAAACTGTTATGAACTATTTTTTTAATCATTTTCCTGTGTCTAACCAGGCTTTACAGCCGGGGGTGAGTAGTGTGAGTAGTAGGGTTCTGGTAATATTATTGTTACCAATAACAATACTGTGACAATTTATTGTTATGGCGGTGTCGGATGCCCCGAGTGGCACAGCGGTCTAATGCACTGCACCTCAGTGCTAGAGGCGTCACTACAGACCCTGGTTCGATTCCAGGCTGTATCACAACCAGCCGTGATTGGGAGTCCCATAGAGCGGCACACAATTGGCCCAGCGTCGTCCAGGTTAGGGTTTGGCCAGGGTAGGCCGTTATTGTAAATAAGAATTTGTTCTAAACTGACTTGCCCAGTTAAATAAAGGTTAAGTAAAAAAAATAAAAAAAAATTACGCAGAACTGCGTTGAAGTCATCAAATCAGTGAGCAGCTGCTCTTGATCACGAAGCCACACCCGTCCCCCTCATGTTAGAAGATCAGAACGAGAAAGTGTAGGCTATATAGACATAATTATGCTAAAATTGAAAATAATTAAAGAAAAGAATGAGGATTTTGTTAGCCTAATCGAGGTATAGATTATATCTCACATTCCAGTACTCAAACGTGTAAACAAGGCTGCATGGGATTTCTCTAAAGGCACTCCGTACAGCCAATGGCAATGCCCACTTTAGGTATAATACCAGGAGCCGCTTGTGGATTTGACAGCTCTAACACAGTTCCACCTCCGACGTTGCCAAAACAACCGCTATGCAGATGTTGGCTAAAGCGGATCTGATTGAATACAGCCCGAAGACTATTCACTCTAGGTCGAGACTATTCACTCTAGGTAAAAACTATTCACTCTAGGTCGAGACTATTCACTCTACATCAAGACTATTCACTCTAGGTCGAGACTATTCACTCTACGTAAAAACTATTCACTCTAGGTCGAGACTATTCACTCTACATCAAGACTATTCACTCTAGGTCGAGACTATTCACTCTACATCAAGACTATTCACTCTACATCAAGACTATTCACTCTAGGTCGAGACTATTCACTCTACATCAAGACTATTCACTCTACATCAAGACTATTCACTCTAGGTCAAGACTATTCACTCTACATCAAGACTATTCACTCTAGGTCGAGACTATTCACTCTACATCAAGACTATTCACTCTACATCAAGACTATTCACTCTACATCAAGACTATTCACTCTACATCAAGACTATTCACTCTAGGTCAAAACTATTCACTCTAGGTCAAAACTATTCACTCTAGGTCAAAACTATTCACTCTAGGTCGAGACTATTCACTCTACGTCGAGACTATTCACTATAGGTCGAGGCTATTCACTATAGGTCGAGACTATTCACTCTACATCAAAACTATTCCCTCTACATCAAAACTATTCACTCTACATCAAAACTATTCACTCTAGGTCAAGACTATTCACTCTACATCAAAACTATTCACTCTACATCAAAACTATTCACTCTACATCAAAACTATTCACTCTACATCAAGACTATTCACTCTAGGTCAAGACTATTCACTCTAGGTCAAGACTATTCACTCTAGGTCGAGACTATTCACTCTAGGTCGAGACTATTCACTCTAGGTAAAAACTATTCACTCTACATCAAAACTATTCACTCTACATCAAGACTATTCACTCTAGGTTGAGACTATTCACTCTAGGTCGAGACTATTCACTCTAGGTCAAGACTATAAGTAGCCACCCTTTGCCTTGATGACAGCTTTGCACACTCTTGGCATTTTCTCAACCAGCTTCATGAGGTAGTCACCTGGAATGCATTTCAATTAACAGGTGTGCCTTGTTAAAAGTTTATTTGTTTCTTAATGCGTTTGAGCCAATCAGTTGTGTTGTAACAAGGTAGGGGTGGTATACAGAAGATAGCCCTATTTGGTAAAATACCAAGTCCATATTATGGCAAGAACAGCTCAAATAAGCAAAGAGAAATGACAATCCATCATTACTTTAAGACATGAAGGTCAGTCAATCTGGAACATTTCAAGAACTTTGAAAGTTTCTTCAAGTGCAGTCACAAAAACCATCAAGTGCTATGATGAAACTGGCTCTCATGAGGACCGCCACAGGAAAGGAAGACCCAGAGTTACCTCTGCTGCAGAGGATAAGTTCATTAGAGTTACTATCACGCTTGAAGGTAAGACCCAGATGCAGACTGTGTGTAAGATGCAGATGGGTGTAAAGGTACAGGACAGCAGGCAGGCTCAGGGTCAGGTCAGGCACAACGGTCAACCAGAAAACTCGTAAACAGGAGCAAGAAAAAAGGTGGGAGCAGGGAAACAAAATACTGGAAGGTTCAACAAACAAAACAAACTGGCAACAGATAAACAGAGAACACAGGTATAAATACACAGGGGATAATGGGGAAGATGGGTGACACCTGGAGGGGGTGGAGACAAGCACAAAGACAGGTGAAACAGATCAGGGCATGACAATTACCAGCCTCAGAAATTGCAGCCCAAATAAATGCTTCACGGAGTTCAAGTAAACGACACCTCAGCATCAAATGTTCAGGGGAGATTGCGTGAATCAGGCCTTCATTGTCCAATTGCTGCAAAGAAACCACTACTTAAGGACACCAATAATAAGAAGAGACTTGCTTGGGCCAAGAAACAAGAGCAATGGACATTAGACAGGTGGAAATCTGTCCTTTGGTCTGATGAGTCCAAATTTGAGATGTTTGGTTCCAACCGCCGTGTCTTTGTGAGACGCAGAGTACGTGAACGGATGATCTCCACATGTGTGGTTCCCACCATGAAGCATGGAGGAGGAGGTGTGATGGTGTGGGGGTGCTTTGCTGGTGACAGTCTGTGATTTATTTAGAAGTCAAGGCATATTTAACCAGCATGACTACCACAGCATTCTGCAGCGATATACCATCTCATCTGGTTTATGCTTAGTGAGACTAGCATTTGTTTTTCAACAGGACAATGACCCAAACACACCTCCAGGCTGTGTAAGGGCTATTTGACCAAGAAGGAGAGTGATAGAGTGCTGCATCAGATTACCTAGCCTCCACAATCACCCGACCTCAACCCAATTGAGATAGTTTGGGATGAGTTTCCTCATTCCTCCTGAAGCTGGTTGAGAGAATGCCCAGAGTGTGCAAAGCTGCCATCAAGGCAAAAGGGTGGCTACTTTGAAGAATCTAAAATATATTTTAATTTGTTTATCACTTTTTTGGTTACCACAAGATTCCATGTGTTATTTTATAGTTATGTCTTCACTATTAATCTACAATGTAGAAAATAGTAAAAATAAAGAAAAACCCTTGAATGAGTAGGTATGTCCAAACATTTAGACAATATCAAACCCTATGACTCACACATTGCCATTGTAGGTCTCCTCACTGTAGATGCTGACTGTTCCGGCTCCGTCTGAGACAACACTGTTCTCTGTCCTGAGGTCAGGGACGGTCTTCTCTGATAAGATCACAGTAGGGGCCCGCTGAGTGCTCTGCCCCTCTGCAACATAGTCTACCTGAAACAATGTAACAACATTGCTATTAGCCTAAATATTTCATATGGATATTGGTATGATAGTGCTTTTGAGGGTGTTTTGCTGTGTCCTGCCTCGAACACTATGAACCAGAAAGTCTCATGCATCTTAACCAGAATGTCCTTGACATTCTCATAATTATACCGGTCTTACCCTGTAGACCACTTATACTACCTACACTATATACAGTGGCTTGCGAAAGTATTCACCCCCTTGGCATTTGTTCTATTTTGTTGCCTTACAACCTAGTTAAAATTGATTTTTGGGGGTTTGTATCATTTGATTTACGCAACATGCCTACCACTTTGAAGATGAAAAATATTTTTTATTGTGAAACAAACAAGAAATAAGACAAAAAAAATGAAAACTTGAGTGTGGATAACTATTCACCCTCCCCCCAAAGTCAATACTTTGTAGATCCACCTTTTGCAGCAATTACAGCTGCATGTCTGTTGGGGTATGTCTCTATAAGCTTGGAACATCTAGCCACTGGGATTTTGCCCGTTCTTCAAGGCAAAACTGCTCCAGCTCCTTCAAGTTGGATGGGTTCCGCTGGTGTACTGCAATCTTTAAGTCATACCACAGATTGTCAATTGGATTGAGTTCTGGGCTTTGACTAGGCCATTTAAATGTTTCCCCTTAAACCACTCGAGTGTTGCTTCAGCAGTATTCTTAGGGTCATTGTCCTGCTGGAAGGTGAACCTCCATCCCACTCTCAAATCGCTGGAAGATTGAAACAGGTTTTCCTCAAGTATTTCCCTGTATTTAGCGCCACCCATCAGTCCTTCAATTCTGACCAGTTTCCCAGTCCCTGCCAACGAAAAACATCCCCACAGCATGACGCTGCCACCACCATGCATCACTGTGGATGTTGTTCTCGGGGTGATGAGAGGTGTTGGGTTTGTGCCAGACATAGCGTTTTCCTTGATGGCCAAAAAGCTACATTTTAGTCTCATCTGACCAGAGTACCTTCTTCCATATGTTTGGTGAGTCTCCCACATACCACATGCATTTTTTTCTTTAAGCAATTGCTTTTTTTCTGTCCACTCTTCCATAAAGCCCAGCTCTGTGGAGTGTACGGCTTAAAGTGGTCCTATGGACAGATACTCCAATTTCCACTGTGAAGCTTTGCAGCTCCTTCAGGGTTATCTTTGGTCTCTTTGTTGTTTCTCTGATCAATGCCCTCCTTGCCTGGTCCGTGAGTTTTGGTGGGCGGCCCTCTCTTGGCAGGTTTATTGTGGTGCCATATTCTTTCCATTTTTTAATAATGGATTTAATGGTACTCCGTGGGATGTTCAAAGTTTCTGATATTTTTTTATAACCCAACCCTGATATGTACGACACTTGGCATCGCGTATGGTGATCTTAGGCTTGTGTGCGGCTGTTCTGCCATGGAAACCCATTTCATGAAGCTCCCAACGAATAATTATTGTGCTGATGTTGCTTCCAGGGCAGTTTGGAAGTCGGTAGTGAGTGTTGCAACTGAGGACAGACGATTTTTACGCACTTCAGCACTAGGCGGTCCCGTTCTGTGAGCTTGTGTGACCTACCAGTTCACGGCTGAGCTGTTGTTGCTCCTAGACTGTTCAACTACACAACCCTGATCTGTACTTCTCCACAACTTTGTCCCTGACCTGTTTGGAGAGCTCCTTGGTCTTCATAGTGCCGCTTGCTTGGTGGTGCCGCTTGCTTGGTGGTGTCCCTTGCTTGGTGGTGTCCCTTGCTTTTGGTGGTGTCCCTTGCTTGGTGGTGTCCCTTGCTTGGTGGTGTCCCTTGCTTAGTGGTGTCCCTTGCTTAGTGGTGTTGCAGACTCTGGGGCCTTTCAGAACAGGTGTATATATACTGAGATCATGTGACAGATCATGTGACACTTAGATTGCACACAGGTGAACTTTATTTAACTAATTATGTGACTTCTGAAGGTAATTGGTTGCACCAGATCTTATTTAGGGGCTTCATAGCAAAGGGGGTGAATACATATGCACGTACCACTTTTTCATTTTTTTGAATTTTTTTAAACAAGTCATTTTTTTCATTTCACCAATTTTGACTATTTTGTGTATGTCCATTACATGAAATACAAATACAAATCCATTTAAATTACAGGTTTTAATGCAACAAAATAGGAAAAACGCTAAGGGGGTGAATACTTTCGCAAGGCACTGTATACAGCAGTATGTTTACACCCTTTCAAATCAGTTGATTAGGCTATTTCAGCCACACCAGTTGCTGACAGGTGTATAAAAATGAGCACACAGCCATGCAATCTCCATAGACAAACATTGGCAGTAGAATGGCTTTACTGAAGCACTCAGTGACATTCAACGTGGCACCGTCGTAGAAACACGTTCTCTAGAGTGATGACTCAGGCTTCACCATCTGGCAGTCCGACGGACAAATCTGGGTTTGGCAGATGCCAGTAGAATGCTACCTGCCCGAATGTATAGTACCAACTGTAAAGTTTGGTGAAAAAGGAATAGTGGTCTGGGGCTGTTTTTCATGGTTCGGGCTATGCCCCTTAGTTCCAGTGAAGGGAGATCTCTCAACATCACTAATGCTCTTGTGGCTGAATGGAAGCAAGTCCCTGCAGCAATGTTCCAACATCTATGGGAAAGACCTCCCAGAAGAATGGAGGCTGTTATAGCAGCAAAGGTGGGACCAACTCCATATTAATGCCCATAATTTTGGAATGAGATTTTTGACGAGCAGGTGTCCACATACATTTGGTAATGTAGTGTAGTTATTCAATTGATGTAGTTCTGTCCTTGAGCTGTTCTTGTGTATTAAGGATCTGTATTGTGTCATGTTTCATGTTTTTTGTGAACCCCCAAAAGACTAGCTAACAAATACTACAGGACTTTCTGGGAACACTTTTTTGAACCACCAGTGTATCATGCATTATAGACAGTGCCTTCTAAGAATCGTTATGAGCAGTCATAACAGCCCATGGTCAAGGCTCTTACATAAAAAACCTTTAATGCATTCATAAAGGCTGCAAATGTATTCATATTACACACCATAGTTGTCCTCGGATGGCATAACCCAACATCAAGCTCTTCCAGCAATGATCTACAACATCATTAGGAGCAGATAGACTGAACAGTCTGTGACATGGATCAGATGGGCTGCCATCATCATTGTTCCCAGCTGGAATATGTGTAAAACCTCAAAGGCACTGTCTAGCGAAATCCCTGCACAGTCAGCAAGTAGTAGTCATTTAAAAAGAATAATAATATGGTTTATTTTATTATAACCACAATGTTCTTTCAATATGGGGCTAATTCATTTTTTAAAACTAAAATGAACAAAAAAATAAGCTCATTTCTGTGAAATGAAGCGATACTATTGCGCCTTGCAGACAGACTGATTAAGAAGCGTACACTGTAGAGGTTTGCAGCAACACCAAGGCAACTCAATGCTTTAATACATTATACATGACATTTGCATTATATATGCTTCCCTGCAAGGCAAGCAACTCATTGCAATGAGGGTGCATCGGGTTAGCACTACACAAGAAGCTGCCAGATACTTGGGATAAGATATAGGCCACTGTGGAATAATTGATTGCGAATACATTTTCGAACAGTTTGAGATCTATAGCACGAGATGTAATACATTCTCGCAGAGAAAATGGAGGAAGTGGGGATGCTACGGAGTAAATTAATTACTGCTATACATGTGGGTACCAGAGTGAAGAGCCTATCACTATCAGTGCTCTGATCGCACTGATATTCTCACTGTCTATAATAACTCAACGTAATGAACTCTCCAGGGACCCAGACAGGTCATGTATGAAACCAGCTCCTCACAGGAAGCCAATACTGTATGCTCTATTACGAGGTTATAATATTTTAGTGAATTGTTTGCACTAGGAAATATCATTTCTGAATAAGGGAATGCAAATATATTTGCTAAATCATATTTCTTTTTGGATTCATGTTTTACAAGCTGTCTAATTGCTCTTTCAATGCAATGTTTTTGTGATAAACTAAAAAAACATGTCCAAATGGCCAATGTGTGCCATATACCTGCTTAAACAACTCAGGGCCTGGATTGGCCCGAAACCATTTTGAGTAAATACATAGTTGTGATAATAGGACCCCATGACCTTTTATGGGTCCTCACAATGCCTGTTATCACCTGGCTGGTTAATGATTAGTCTGAGTGAAACCAGGTGTGCCATAAACAAGCACCTGACAGCCAGTGAGAAGCGGTAATGTTCAAATAA
Source organism: Oncorhynchus tshawytscha (assembly GCF_018296145.1). Classification (NCBI taxonomy): domain Eukaryota; kingdom Metazoa; phylum Chordata; class Actinopteri; order Salmoniformes; family Salmonidae; genus Oncorhynchus; species Oncorhynchus tshawytscha. The sequence goes on along the minus strand of NC_056456.1, from coordinate 31,897,292 downwards.
ACTACAGCAGAGAGGAAGTGACGAAGCGGATAACTGGGCCCCAAATCAGTGTTCTCCAGCAGGTGGAGTTTTTGTATGGAGGTCAATGAGAGATTGTCGAATTTGGTCAACAAAACATTGAATGGCTTATTTGATCAAATAGAAATGTCTTAATGATTAGGTTGTTAAGAATGACCTGATATAATTAGCACATGTGACATCCCAGCAATTTTTAGAAAAAAACCTTTATATCGGCATTGTGCCTGGTCATCATTAGTTACCACAGTGACAAAGAGAAAAATTCCCTTTGTGGCAACTAGTGGAAACCATTCACTGTTAAAATAGAAATACTCAAAACACCATCATTGTACAGTAAAACCTTGAAAAGTAGTGCACCTAAGGTGAGATCTTGTGTTTGTATAAGGGCACAAGGCGAGACTCAGATGCAAACACGGGAGGCAGATGGTTTGTCTTTGATATTTATTAATTAATCCAAAAGGGGTAGGCAAGAGGTCAAAACCAGTTCAGGTAAAAGGTCAAAACCAGTTCAGAGTCCAGGACTACAGAGGGGCAGGCAGGCTCGAGGTCAGGGCAGGCAGAATGGTCAGGCAGGCGGGTACGGAGTCCAGAAAACAGGCAAGGGTCAAAACCGGGAGGACTAGCAAAAAGAGAATAGAAGCAGGAGTATGGAAAAACTCGCTGGTTGACTTGAAAGACATACAAGACGAACTGGCACAGAGAGACAGGGATAAATACACCAGGGAAAATAAGCGACATCTGGAGGGGATGGAGACAATCACAGGGACAGGTGGAACAGATCAGGGTGTGACAGTTTGAATGTAAACCCATTCACTTTTTCCACATTTTGTTACGTTACAGCCTTATTCTAAAACGGATAAAATTATTTGTTTTCCTCACCAATCTACACACAATACCCCATAAAGACAAAGCAAATCTATTACAAATAAAAAAACAGAAATTCCTTATTTACATAAATATTTAGACCCTTTGCCATAAGACTCGAAATTGAGCGCAGGTGCATTCTGTTTCTATTGATCATCCTTGAGCTGGTTCTACAACTTGATTGGAGTCCTGTGGTAAATCTGTTATAAATTCAATTGATTGGACATGATTTGGAAAGGCACACACCTGTCTATATAAAGTTCCACAGTTGACAGTGCATGTCAGAGCAAAAACCAAGCCATGAGGTCGAAGGAATTGTCCGTAGAGCTCTGAGACAGGATTGTGTCAAGGCACAAATCTGGGGAAGGGTACCAAAACATTTCTGCAGCATTGAAGGTCCCCAAGAACACATTGGCCTCCATCATTCTTAAAGGGAAGAAGTTTGGAACCAACAAGACTCTTCCTAGAGCTGGCTGCCCGGCCAAACTGAGCAATATGGGGAGAAGGTACTTGGTCAGGGAGGTGATCAAGACCCCGATGGTCACTCGGACAGAGTTCCTCTGTGGAGATGGGAGAACCTTCCAGAAGGTCAACCATATCTGCAGCACTACACTAATCAGGCTTTTTTTGGTAGTGTGGCCAGACGGAAGCCACTCCTCATTAAAAGACACATAACAGCCCGCTGAATGCCAAGCGTCACGTCTGGAAAAAATCTGTTACCATCCCTACGGTGAAACATGGTGGTGGCAGCATCATGCAGTGGGGATGTTTTTCAGTCTCAGGGACTGGGAGACTAGTCAGGATCAAAGGAAAGATGAACGGAGCGAATAAAAACCTGCTCCAGAGTGCTCAGGACCTCAGACTGGGGCGAAGGTTCACCTTCCAACAGGACAACGACACTAAACACACAGCCAAGACAACGCAGGAGTGGCTTTGGAACAAGTCTCTGAATGAGTGGCCCAGCTAGAGCCCGTACTTGGACCCGATCGAACATCTCTGGAGAGTCCTGAAAATAGCTGTGCAGCGACGCTCCCCATCCAACCTGACAGGGCTTGAGAGGATCTGCAGAGAAGAATAGGATAAACTCCCCAAATACAGGTGTGTCACGCTTGTATCACCATACCCAAGAAGACCCGAGGCTGTAATTGCAGCCAAAGGTGCTTTAACAAAGTACTGAGTAAAGTCTGAATACTTCAAATTTTTCATATTTTTTATTTCGATACATTTCCTAAAGAAATCTAAACCTGCTTTTGCTTCGTCATGATGCGTTATTGTGTGTAGATTGTTGAGGGGGGAACCATTTAATCAATTTTAGAATAAGGCTGTGATCTACCAATATGTGGAAAAAGTGAAGGGGTCTGAAAACTTTCTAAATGTACTGTATTTCAAAACAAGTACTCGAGCCACCCAAAGTGGTTCTTCAGTATGAATACTTGTATTTTGAAAACAATTGTTGGTGTTTCAGTGCATGTAAATGTTTTAGCAGACTGTATTTCATATAATATATTTTTTTTTAAATTGCAAATGGCTTATAGCATAAATATTGATTGATTATACATTTTGATAGAATTTTCTGTCAATATTTTAATAAAACATTTAAAGAAGACACTGGGAATTGAATACTTTTCCTATGGTAGACTTTGGCACTGATTATAGGCTACAGTTGCCAGGGAACTTTGAGATTATAAATAATTATACAATCAAAATGTTTAGGGCTATGTAAGTTATAGCGGAAGTAACAAGGTCAAATAAAATGTTATTGGTCGCAATCACAATAGTGCAGTAATATCTAACAATACACACATCTAAAAGTAACATAACATGTATAAAGTGAGCCTTCATCGCTGGTAATCATGTGAGAAAGTGGATGTGAACCCAGGTCCCCTGCTTGTCAAAACACTGCCGTAGGCAACTCAGCCAGTCTTCAGAAGGAACCGGTTGTGCTGAACCACCTGTGTTACACTGATCACATGGAGCCTGATTCAGGCTTAACATGGACTGAATAAAACATTTACTGAAGTCCCAAGAGCACGTTAAATCAACTCATCTCAAGCCTGAATAGGGCCTAAGGAGAATGTTTTTTGGTGAAATTCCACCTTTATTTCATTCATACCTTCATATCAGAAGACGAATGTTTAGATTAAAGAAAAAATTTGAACTTCAAACATTGTGCTTCTGTAGTGTTCAGAATTCCCCCAGTCTGAAGCATAGCGGTGGAGGGAGGGCAATCAAAACTCTATGGTCAAGTATAAAAATAGGCACGTTTGCAGGCACCTTCCCTGTATTTGGATCCTTGACAAACTCCGACAGGTGAGCGCAAATAAGAACATTTATTTCGTGTAGCATTTTGGATGCTAATTGTCCAAGTAAAAGAGCCATTTTGTTTCATTCATCAGTTTTATTGATGCTACATGTAGTTAATTGACACGTCATTGTTCGCACCTTTCGTGCACATGTTTTATATGCAAATGAAGGCCAGTTTTTGAGATAATACTGCTGGCTTGTTTGCCTACTAGCTTTATGAGTTTTATCTACTGTTTGATGTATACCCAACATGCTATATGCTACACTTAACAGCCACTGCTATTTTAGCCTGATCTAGCTTTGGCCTACTACACCACGTGTTATTTCATCCCACTTTTGACATTCATATTGTTATCTTGTTGCTATATTTGCATAGCTTAATCAAGTATTTGCTTTTTGCATGTTATTTAATAATTAAATAATAATAATAGTTTAATAATTGTATTCATATTGCAATTTATTAATATTATAGCATTGATAACCTAATTTTACTTTCATGTTCTATCATTATTGTGTGTTATTCTTTTGCTATTTCTGTCTCCCTGCAGAAAATCATACACACATATACATATATATATATATATATATATATACACATATATTATACATATACATACACACACACACACACACACGTTACCCACAGGCTGGCCAATCAAGACCATCAAAGACTAATGCCAGCTGAACTGTCAACTGTCAATCATATCATCTAACTCAACTGTACTGTGACTCAAGTAATCTAAACAACCTTCCATACCATGTACCATCATCAGAATTTAAAGACTGAGGCCAGGACATTAGCATAATGGATGACTCGTGGATCGCATTGAGCCCTGGACTGAAGTTTTCTTACAAGTGCTTTTTGCCCTCCAGAACGTCCTCATTTCATCGGGGAATGGACTCTACAGGTGTAGGATCTTAATTTGAGCCAGTTTGCTACAGCAGGAAAATAATCCTGCAGCAACAGCAAATGTGAATTATTATGTGGATTATAATTAATATAATTTTTTTTTGTAGAGTTTGATACATTTTTCATTAGGGCAAATCTGACATTTTAAAGTGTAAATTACAAAGCCTTTTTAAACATAGTGTAACGATTCTCGTTGGTGGAAGGAGAGGAGGACCAAAATGCAGCGTGGTAAGTGTTCGTCATATTTTAATCGGAAAAACTGAACACTACACAAAATAACAACAAAGAGAAAATGAAACAGTTCTGCCAGGTGAACAGACACTAAACAGAAATGAAACACCCACAACCAAAATGGGGAAAACAGGCTACCTAAGTATGATTCTTAATCAGCGACAACGAACGACACCTGCATCTGATTGAGAACCATACTTGCCCAAACACATAGAAATATAACAACATAGAAAAATTAACACAGACTACCCACCCCAACTCACGCCCTGACCAACCTAACACAAAGACATAAAAAAGGAACTAAGGCCAGAACTGTTTCGGTCGTTCTCTTTGTTATTTTTGTTATTCCCATGTTCATTTAATATATATGGGCACATACCACGCTGCACCTTGGTCCTCTCCTTCCAACAGCCGTGACACATAGAATAGTTAGCCTTTTCTGCTGTGCAGGAAAATTCTTAACAACAAAAATTATGAAATTAAGATCCTACATCTGTCAAGTTGGTTGGATGTCCTAAGGGTGGTGGACCATTCTTGATACATACGGGAAACTGTTGAACGTGAAAAACCCAGCAGCGTTGTAGTTCTTAACACAAACCGGTGCACCTGGCACCTCTACTACCATTCTACTACCTTTGTCCGTTCACCCTCTGAATGGCACACATACACAATCCATGTCTCATCTTAAAAATGATTCTTTAACCTGTCTCCTCCCCTTCATCTATACTGATTTAAGTGGATTTAACCTTTAAAAGTACATATGGAATTGTTTTAAGATGGTCATACCATCGTTCATTTAGCTATTCAATTTTGAATGTTAGGACCCCTTTAGGTACAAAAATAATCATTTGAAATGATTGAATTTGGCCTTTACAACTAGCCCCTAGAAATGGACTGAATAACGCATTCATAAATGCCAAAAAAGACAGTCAAAAAATAAATCATAAGGAATAAGGTTTTGAAGTGTCTGTCCTATATCAAGGAGATATAAGAAAGCTCAAGAAATGTTTTACTTTTTTTGTGGACACATATTTAACCCCTTATTTTTGTTGACACAAAACTACCTCCATACATCCATTTGTATGGGAAACATTCAGACGAGTCCTGTGACACTGGGTTCCATTCAGACAAGTCCTGTGATACAACGGAGAGCACCATTGTTTTCGTAAGAGTCTCCCCTTTCCATAGAGTGGAGAAGTTTGTAGGCCAGGGTTCCCCAACTTATTCAGACACCAATCTTTCTGAGCAAAAAAATATAATAAATCAACATTTTGTGACATAAAAGACTGTGAAAACACCAGGAAATCAGCTCCAAGTGATTTTAATTGAAGAAATCTGTTCCCAAGTATTCTCACACATAATAGAGAGACACGTGACTTAAAATAAATGTGAACAAGGTTTGAAATTATTGTTTTAGTCAAACATTATATCTGTTTGTGCTTGTTGTGGACAATTTACAGTTGATGATCCCTGTTTTAGTCAAACGTTATATCTGTTTGTGCTTGTTGTGGACAATTTACAGTTGACGATCCCTGTTTTAGTCAAACGTTATATCTGTTTGTGCTTGTTGTGGACAATTTACAGTTGATGATCCCTGTTTTAGTCAAACGTTATATCTGTTTGTGCTTGTTGTGGACAATTTACAGTTGATGATCCCTGTTTTAGTCAAACGTTATATCTGTTTGTGCTTGTTGTGGACAATTTACAGTTGATGATCCCTGTTTTAGTCAAACGTTATATCTGTTTGTGCTTGTTGTGGACAATTTACAGTTGACGATCCCTGTTTTAGTCAAACGTTATATCTGTTTGTGCTTGTTGTGGACAATTTACAGTTGATGATCCCTGTTTTAGTCAAACGTTATATCTGTTTGTGCTTGTTGTGGACAATTTACAGTTGATGATCCCTGTTTTAGTCAAACGTTATATCTGTTTGTGCTTGTTGTGGACAATTTACAGTTGATGATCCCTGTTTTAGTCAAACGTTATATCTGTTTGTGCTTGTTGTGGACAATTTTCAGTTGATGATCCCTGTTTTAGGCCAAAACGTTCGGACACTACAGACGTTTTTGTGAGAAGTCAGATTTTCAGTATTTCTCATGGTCTGACAAACACCACTTTAGCTTGGCCACCATCCACTGCAGATGTGGAAGGCCGACATAGGCAGATGTGGTGAATAGAAATGCAGCCCATGAAAAAAAAATGATATCTCTATCTTAAACTGACAGATTTTGATGGAGATTGACGCATTGACGTTTGTGTCAATAGACTCTGAAGGATTAACAAGTGACATCACTAAGGGGTCATAGCTGTCACCTGGATTCCCTGGACAGTCTGTCATGGAAATGGCAGGTTTTCCTAATGGTTTGTATACTCAGTGTACAATAAGAGTGACTCCCATTTACAGTACTTGGAAACTCCAGAAGAAGGGATCTAATTCTGCACTAGACAGGATTCAAAACACCGTCATAGTGTTTAGGAGCTTTAGAGAGAGGAAACAACGCCAAAAGAGAAGGAATTTAATTCTGCACTACACAGGACTCGAATTACCATAATAGTTTTTTCAAGCTTTCCCGGGTTAGGGCTAGAGCTCTGCTACCCGATCCGAGCCCAACAGGCGCCCCAACGTTATACATCGGGTTAGGGCCGGGTAGGGCCTGTTTTTTCCTCAATAACTAGGGTACGGCAGGGCTCAGGTATCACTAAATTTATCACTAACATTTTGGAGCTGAGCCATTTGCACGTACTCTGCTGAGCAGTACAGTCATATCTGACTAAGATCATGGTGTGAAGTGATTAGACCTTGTTAAATATAAAACAGGAGAGATGTTCCTTTGAGTTTAGAGTTTAGACTGATCAAAAGTAGCTAACAGCTAACTGGACTCTCATGTCTCTTCCTTCATTGAGCAGAGCCAGAAATACTTTTGAGGAGATGGGAAACTCCATTGTAATTGTATTAACGCCCATTGTTTACGTTGCCCATGCTACGTCAATGGGCCGCAAGGAGCATTCTGGGATAGGAGAGCTCTCCTTCAAGGAGTGAAATACATTGTTGGTTAAGGCTCGTAGCTAAGCATTTCACAGTATTTGGGCGCATGTGATAAATTACGTTTGATTTGATTTAATTTAATTTGAATGAGAGTCAATTGGGCGCTAGCTCAAAAACCCAACATTAGCATGAATTTCGTCAACAAAAAGTACAACATTACAAATATTTTCCAAGATATGAGATAATTAACTTACTATGTGTAATATTGTCTTGCTTTGGCATCGTGACAGTAAGGTACTTTCAAGGAAAATAGGCATGTTTCTCGACTCATACCCTAACTTTGAGAAGGGATTATGACAACGTGAACGCAATTGTTCCACGGTCTGCTGGGCGTTATACATTCCTCCATTTATTGCCCAATGGGATTCCTATCTCCTCCTTTCTCTAATATCTCTGGCAGAGCAGCCCAAGTGGAGCCATTGCTATGTATACACAGAGCCGCCATGAGCAGAGTGCATGCAGAGCGAGCTGCCTGCGCGCAGGGGGGGATAGAGTGACAGACAAAAAGGATTTCAGGTTTTCGGACAGGGCCTTAAATTTGGCAGAAGCAATCGGGCCTGGGTAGTGTTGAGTCTGAAGGCATGGGTAGGACTCAGCCGTAAAATTCATACCTGTGCAGGGCTCTAGTTAGCGCTCCCAATCTCTGGCAAGGTGTTGCACAACTCTTGATTGTGTGGTGTTACATCACACCGTCATGTTTCAGAACACCTCAGGATGAATGTTTCAGTCCACCTTAAATATGTCTCAATACACTCAGAACCATGCGTTTCAATACTCCAGCAAAGTTAGCGTTTCATCTCCTTTAAGGTGGTAGCAGCTCAGTTGCCACTAGTTTTAGTGTTACAAAGCACTTCATTTTTAGTGTTGTGCATGGTGTTTACACGCATATACCCCCTCTCATTGGCTATAATGGTCCAACCTGACCTTGCCTCCTCCCAACTGCCTTCCATTTTTAAAGACATTTGTTTTCATTGTTAGAGAGGCCACTTGAGTATTTGGTCAATATAATGGATAATCTGTGACCACAGCCACCTAATGATCACACCACAATGCCATGTTTATTCTTGCAACCACTAAGTTGAGAGCTTTTATAAACTGGGTGGTTTGAGCCCTGAATGCTGATTGGTTGACAGCCGTGGTACATCAGACCGTATACCACAGGTATGACAAAACCGTTATTTGTACTGACCTAATTATGTTGGTAACCAGTTTATAATAGCAATAAGGCACCTCAGGGGTTTGTGGTATATGGTAAATATACCACGGCTAAGGGCTGTTCATAGGCATGACGCAACACCTCCTCGGGCCTTATTGCTTAAATATCACCACACCACAACGCAATGTTTATTCTTCCAACCACTTTCTTGAGAGCTTTGCTATTGATCTAGTTATCCAGGTGACAGGTTGGGACACAAAGGAATTCATTGCAACGCACTTGGTCAAACATGTCAACTGTTTGTGATGTAACCAACCACATTATGGATGTTCTTGGCCAACGTGAGTAGGATAGCACTACTGCAGTGAATTTCTGCCCATTTTTGTACCGCAAGAAATCAAATTTTCCACTTACCCAGTCCTGTACATCATTTCGTTCAGGTGGTCTGAGCAGAGGTCGGTCCCAGATAATGTTGGGTTTGCCGTGGCGCCAGATCTTACTGCGGGTTTTGTAGGCGTAGTATGCAGCTACACACAGTGCCACCACTACTAAGAACCCAAGCACCAACGCCACAGCCTGAAACGGAGGGTAAATTAGATGTGTCCTCATCACTACATATGATTAATTTCTTTAGGTGAATGAAAGAGTATCTATATATGATTAGCCACAATGATTGCCATTTATTACAACAGCTATCCAACTGAGAAAACAAAAAGGGGTCAAAAGTATTTCATAGCATGTTATGTAGTAGTAAACTGTTAAGGTTTATAAAGTAAAGATGTACAGTGCTCTCCGTAATTATTGGGACAGTGAAGCATTTTTTCGTCAGTCTGCACTTTAAACTTGTAGTCATTTGTTTGATTTCAAATCCAAACTTTTGGAATATAGAGCCATAAGAAGAAAAAACTGCTTCACTGTTCCAATAATTACGAAGGGCATTGAAGTAAAGCTTTGACCCACCTCTTCAGGGTCCATGTAACAGTAGTGTTGAAGATACTGGTTGTACATGGGGAAACCCCCAGGGAACCCCGCTCCCACACTCCCACTCAGACTGGGGCTTCCCTGCATGTTCTGGCACATCATAAGCATGGGGTTATAGAGCATGCTCTGAGAGCTCTGCGACATGGGGTTGACACCGATCACAAACACAATGTCAATGATGCCCTGCAGCACCGCCAGGACAACGTCACAGACTAACACTACCAGGTAAAACCTCCGACCACGCATAGCAGGCGACCGAGAAAAACTCCCCACAAGAAAGCCCAGAGAAACCAGGAAGTTAATGGCTGCCATGGATATCATGGCTGACTTGGCCGAATACGGGGTCATGTAGGAGCTGGAATAGCCATAGCTGCCTCCGTAATAGCCACCAGTGCCACTGCCAACCCCCATAGACCCTGTTCCATAGCCCCCCATTCCTATTCCTGCTCCGTGCATGTCCCAGACCAACGTGGAGGCTACACAGGCAAAAATGAGGAAACACAAGATGACTGTTGCTCCTTCCATTGTTTTGACAAGCCCAGGAGCAGAGAACCATTTGTAGAAGTGTTGAGGCCTATCTTCCATATAGAATGAGTCAGGGGGAGGAGGGTAGGGGTCAAAATTGCTCCTTGGGGAGTGCACACTTCTGTGGGTGTAGAATCCATTGGAGGTAGCAGTGTAGGGAGGACTATAGATGGGTGGGTTGTCATAGTGCCGTGGCTCATACATGATTCAGAGAGAAGAGAGGCCTGCAAAACAAGACATACATTTTATTATGTCATACTAATGTACTATCATAACAAATCACATCTTATCGCAAATTATATAAATGATATGATATCAAATGACATCAAGTGCTATTACATCCCATTGGACTGACACATTGGACAGATCTGGAGTGTCTCTCTTCTCTCTGTGTGTTTGCCCAACCGACGGCATTCTCATTAGTTTTGTTGCCAACAACACTCCCTCTCTCTCAGTGAACAGCACAACTCATCAGTCCACTGCAACTCAACCCAGTGGACCTCAATAATTTAGACAGCCAGCAGCAGCAGTGTGTGCAGTGATGCGTGGTGTTTTCCACTGTGCTCTCTACCTCTCAGCTGCTTCAGTCCAGGTGTCATGTGTCCTGTCCGCATGTGATGAATATAAAAGGGGAGGGTACAATATAAGCCATGTAATGATGATAGTGACTATGCCCTCACGGTTACATCTGACTGTCACCACTCTAACCTGAGCTATGTTTAGGTCTAGACATACACACACACACACAGACACGTTGGTTTTACTATCCAAGTGGGGACCAAAACATTTATTCGGATTCAAACTACTATTTTGCCTAACCTTAACCTTAACCCTAACCTTAAACCCAAACCCCTAACCATAAACCTAATCCTAACTCCTAACCCTAATTCTAACCCTAACCCTATACCTAACCCCTTGCCTAAAATAGCATTTTTCCTTTTGGGGACAGTGAAATGTCTCCACTTGTAAAATGTTCCTTATTTGACTATCCTTGTGAGAACTTTTGGAACTCAAAAGGATAGTAAAGTTAGAACACACATCTGTGGTCTCTGATAGGCAGGATACAGTAAATAATTCAGAGCTGAACTCATGAAAGGCTGACAGGCATCAAAGCAAGCAAGTTCAAGGCTTCAGTCATACAAAATACACGATACTGCTATAGTCACTGGCCACAGTCCATATCCTGTATGAAATTATTATTAGTAATGGTGAAAACTAATTAAAACATGTTTTTGCATACAATTCTAAAAATAGGCCTGCACACCACAGTAAAAGCACAAGAATATTTGCCCAACCAACAAACATGCAGGCCTATAAATATAAACATGAAGGTCTAGTTTCTTTTGCCTCTTGTGTAGCATGATCTCCAAAAGGCCTTAAAGTTGGTGGATTTGGTGCCTTTAGGACAGGGATGGTCAACTACTGATGGATGTGGGGGCTGCCATTTCAGTGGTGAGATAAGACTGTAACTACCAATTGGTAGTATCACGAAAAAGTGGTAAAAAGTACAAAATAAAGAATAAATAAAAAATATATAAGTCAGCTGACATAACAAGAGATAAACTTGAAATTGCACCTTGTGTATTGTACAGTTGAGATGGTTGAGAGTTGAATAGTAGAATACACAAGGTGCAATTTCTACAAAACAAAAACAATGTATTTTATTTTTTGGGGGGGAGGTGCAATTTCTACAAAACAAAAACAATGTATTTTATTTTTGGGGGGGGAAAGGATATGTGGGCCTACATATATTGCCCATCCATACTCTAGAGCGATTCAGGCTGATGTTCGTTTTACATGATTGTGTTTGCTTTTTATGTACTGTGTAAATGATGTGTAATAGATATCTAGTGTAATTGTTGTTTGTTGATGTGTTGTTTATTAATGTGTTAGACAGGTCGTCATTGTAAATAAATAACCATTTGTTCTTAATTTACTTACCTGTATAAATAACGGTGAAATAATATAAATTAACAAGAGAAAGACTAAAACAACGCAACCCGTAAACGTTTAGCAGCTTTTCTGCTCACACAAACAAAAAAAACAAAGAATTGTATCCTATGTGCTACTTTAATTTTCCACGGTTTATCAGATGGAGTCATTACATTACATTCCAAATTCCGTGTCACCAACACAGCCTGTCAAACATAATTGTAGTACCAACTGATAACGTTCACTTACCTGAAACGTCTTTAGGCTAATGTTATTGAAAAACGGTCATTGTGCACAAAAAAAGTTTAACATTACATCTATTATCACTTCGAATATAGGCCTACTTTTCGAAGCTTTTTAACGCATGTAGGCTACATCTCCTGAAACTATTAAAACGTGTACACTGCCTGTTCTCTTGGCTGCTCCAATGCGCATGGCGGTGCGCAAGGATCTCAACCAGTCTATGGTCTCAACACAGTAGACTTTTCAAAAACTATCGCGCTCTCCTTCCAAATGTGGAGACTGGAGAGAGAGAGCCTACCTTAAACTGGATGTCGCTTATCACGTTTTTCCAGATCAGTAATATGAAGGTGGAGGAGAGATACATCACATCTGGAAGAATGTGCATCTGCTGTATAGGCTTACCTGCAAAACCTTTGACAGGAATAGATTTTCATAAAAAATAAAACATGTTACTAAAGCAAATGGTTTTTTTTGTATTCTTATGGATTCTTTAAAAAACGGAAGTATTGCATATGTCATTACTGTGTTAGTGGATTGTTGGTTCCCTACTGCCCCTTTAACGTTTCATATTTAACAATTCATATAAAGAAAATACAAAAAACTATCCACGTTATGTAGTGTATATGTAAAGCTCTGCAAATGCAATGCTAGTCAATGAAATGTGAATTGACCCTGTTAGCATTGTCCACAAAAGTCCAAAGGTACACAATTGCGCTCTGGGTTGGTTTACGAGTTCATTCACTCCACGACTGAAATTCACTCACAATATTTCTGGGCAAGTAATCTTTACAGAAGCACAAAACATGTTGTAGACTATAGTGGAACAACACACAGTTACTGATTTGTACAGACATTTACTGAAATCTAAATAAACAACACACCAACAAAAACAAATGGTGCTTAAATAACGAAACAATCAAAGGCGTGACAGGAACAGAATAATGATGGTCCTTTTGTTCCTTCTGTGTTATTTCTTCAGGTCCGACCCTTTGCCAAGCTGTCTTGGTCGAAATTGCGGATCCTGTTCTTGATGTGGCCTAATTTAGCTTTCAGATAGTCACAGCGTCCCTTCTTCTCCAGGAAAGCAGGGTTCTGTGAAGTCAAAAATAAACACACATCGTGTTGACTGCAGCTCCATCACTTCGCATCTTTCTCCACAGCCTGATTCTTTTTGTAATGTAAGCGGTGTTAAATGAGAAATCTAGAGGCCCGTTTCAAAGTAGCAGCAATATTATTCACATGAATGGGCAGCTTTATTGAAAAAGCAAATATTACCTGGGTGTTTACACAACAGTAACAATTCTACTACATCTCAGTTGAACGTTAAAATGACTGCTGAATGATTTTTGAAATTGTTTCAGCGTAAGTGAGGAAGCGTGAGTGGAATGTTAGGGGTCTCCATTCACCACATACACTTTTGTTTTGCTCATACTTCTTCAAAATCCGCTGGATTCTCTTCTGCTCCTAGATAATGGACAGAACAAACACCCACAATTAAATTGGTTAAAAGGATGAAAGATATTCATGTTTTAAAATTATATTATGCAGATGTCACATGCTATTTTTAGTGGAAGCCTTTGTGCAGGGCATGGAATGGAATGGATTGTACCTCTCATTGCTCAGTGACAGTGAGATAACAAAAATATAGTGAGTTCAAGTGTTGTTACACTTCCAGAAAAAAGGAAAGGGGCATCATATCATAGTGATATCGAAAACACCATCGAGGCTGAGGCCCAGATTTGCAGAGTTAGATGAAATCACTCACCTCATGACTATTGCCATCTTTGAGGAGTTTGCCCATCATGGCATCCAGCTCTCTGAACTTCATGTAGGTGGTACTGATGTCTTTGTGAAGGTCCTTGTACTCCTGATACTGGTCATTAAAAACAGCTTTGTATTTTTCCCTTTCTTCCATAGAGAATATTTCTGGATATTTACTGAATGGATAGGGTAAGACACAAGGTTATGTTAGATAATGTCTTATTACATATCATTATTGCACCTCGTACAATTTAACTAAATATGAGCACTTCCTGTTGCTCCATGTGTACCTCAGCACGAGAGCCTCACATCCTTACCCAAAATCAGTGTCAGGATATTAAGCAAATCCTCTCACTCACATTATATAGTCTGCGACGACTCTGGGCTTCTCGGCATACCCTGTGGGGTTGGCTCTGTTCCGGCTGCCTGGCTCCTCCTGATGGAAATCTGTGATGTGCAGGCGTTTGGTCGCCCTTACTGAGCTGTCCATCTCATCCTTAAACACAATCCTCTTGGTCTGGGGATGAGGAGGTTTGGTCTGGGCAACAGAGATGGACCTCAGATGCTCCTGAAGCCAAAGTTGAAGAATTATGTATCATGCAACAACTCAAAGTATATTAGATACCAAAGCATCCAATGACACATGTACACTGTGATGAAAGGGTAAAAACAACCTGCCTCGTGTTGCCTCATATGGTGATTGCAACTGTGTGAAGTTATGTACAGTACCAGTCAAAAGTTTGGACACACCTGCTCATTCCAGGGTTTTTCTTTATTTTGACTATTTTCTACATTGTATAATAATAGTGAAGACGTTAAAACTATGAAATAACACAGGGAATCATGTTGTAAGCAAAAAAGTGTTTAACAAATCAAAATATGTTTCATGTTTGAGATTCGTCAAAGTAGCCACCCTTTCTTTGCCTTGATGACAGCTTTGCACACTCTTGGCATTCTCTCAACCAGCTTCATGAGGTTGTCACCTGGAATGCATTTCAATTATCAAGTGCGCCTTGTTAAAAGTTAATTTGCGGAATTTCTTCCTTTCCTTCTTAATGCGTTTGAGCCAATCAGTTGTGTTGTAACAAGGTAAGGGTGTCCATATTATGGCAAGAACAGCTCAAATAAGCAAAGAGAAACGACAATACATCATTACTTTAAGACATGAAAGTCAGTCAATGCGGAACATTTCAGGAACTTTGAAAGTTTCTTCAAGTACAGTCGCAAAAACCATCAAGCGCTATGATGAAACTGGCTCTCATGAGGACCGCCACAGGAATGGAAGACCCAGAGTTACCTCTGGTGCAGAGGATAAGATAGCCAGAAGCAGCATACCACCCTGTATCCCCCTGCTGGCTTGCTTCTGAAGCTAAGCAGGGTTGGTCCTGGTTGGTCTCTGGTTGGTCCCTGGATGGGAGACCAGATGCTGCTGGAAGTGGTGTTGGAGAGCCAGTAGGAGGCACCCTTTCCTCTGGTCTAAATAAAATATCCCAATGCCCCAGGGCAGTGATTGGGGACATTGCTGTCTTTCGGATGGGACGTTAAACAGGTGTTCTGACTCTCTGTGGTCACTAAAGATCCCATGGCACTTATCATAAGAGTAGGGGTGTTAACCCTGGTGTCCTGGCAAAATTCCCAATCTGGCCCTCATACCATCATGGCCACCTAATCATCCCCAGCTTTCCATTGGCTCATTCATCCCCCTCTCCTCTCCCCTGTAACTATTCCACATGCTGTTGCTGTAATTGAGAATGTGTTCTCAGTCCACTTTCCTGGTAAAATAAGGGTAAAGGAAAAAAAAGGCCTACATTGTCGAATTGCTGCAAATAAACAACTACTGAAGGACACCAATAAGAAAAAGAGAGTTGCTTGGGCCAAGAAACATGAGCAATGGACATTAGACTGGTGGAAATCTGTCCTTTGGTCTGATGAGTCCAAATTTGAGATTTTTGGTTCCAACCGCCGTGACTTTGTGAGATACAGAGTAGGTGAATGGATGATCTCCGCATGTGTGGTTCCCACCGTGAAGCATGGAGGAGGAGGTGTGATGGTGTGTGGGTGCTTTGCTGGTGACACTGTCGTAATTTATTTAGAATTATAGGCACACTTAACCAGCATGGCTACCACAGCATTCTGCAGCGATACGCCATCCCATCTGTTTTGCGATCAGTAGGACTATCATTTGATTTTCAACAGGACAATGACCCAAAACACACCTCAAGGCTGTGTAAGGGCAATTTGACCAAGAAGGAGAGTGATGGAGTGCTGCATCAGATGACCTGGCCTCCACAATCACCTGACCTCAACCCAATTGAGATGGTTTGGGATGAGTTGGACCACAGAGTGAAGGAAAAGCAGCCAACAAGTGCTCAGCATATGTTGGAACTCCTTGAAGACTGTTGGAAAAGCATTCCAGGTGAAGCTGGTTGAGAGAATGCCAAGAGTGTGCTAAGCTGTCATCAAGGCAAAGCTGTCATCAAGGAAAAGGGTGGCTACTTTGAATAATCTAAAATATATTTTGGTTACTACATGATTCCATATATGTTATTTTATAGTTTTGATGTCTTCACTACTATTCTACAATGTAGTAAAAATAAAGAAAAACCCTTGAATGAGTAGGTGTGTCTAAACTTTTGACTGGTACTGTATATATTTAACTATATTGTTCAACTTTATCAATCATATGTATTTCGTCTTCCTACAGAGATTAAACACATGGTAGAGAATCATAATTTTTCTAAATGTTGTCTTCAATTGAAAAACTCAGCTTATTTGGCTACTCCTTCTGCTGTTGTTTTGAGATCTATGGCATTTTTTTACTCATTCCACTAAGAACTGCTTGATCTGACACAAACTTCCAGATGGCATTTTTTTTTATTACATTTTTTATTTACAATGACGGCCTACTCCGGCCAAACCCTAAAAAGGACGATGCTGGGGCAATTGTACGCCGCCCTATGGAACTCTCAATCACGGATGGTTGTGATACAGCCTGGAATCGAACCAGGGTCTGTAGTGACACCTCTAGCACTGAGATGCAGTGCCTTAAACCAATGTGCCTCTCAAGAGCGGCCATTCTATTGCCCATTCTGTTGCCAATGGGGAATGGAAATGCCATTAGTCAACCACCTACCTGGCTCTCAAAGAACTCCATCTCCCTGCGGGTGGCCTCATGCCTCCACATTTTCAGACACACCAGGAAGCTGATGAGGTACAACAGCATGTTGATGAAGATGAAAGCCGTGCCAGCCATCTGTCCTCCGTCAACCCGACACAGGCTGGACATTAAGGGGTTAATGCCAATGGTCATGTAACACAACCCCCCACGTTTGAGGTCATTCAGGTACACGATACCAGCCGCCATGTAGAGGAGGAACAGGGCGACGTTGATGATGCCTTCTGTGAGCGGCCACCAGGGTGAGTCCAGGAGAATGGTACGGTAGTACATGGTCAGCCCTATCACCAGTAGGAGGATGGTTACAATCCACGTCAACCCAACCACCGCCATCACGAATAGAGTCATGGGTCCATTATAGGAGTTCCCCGACGTGCCATGACTATTGTTATACAGTCCATAGGCGTTCGACCACTCACTGTCCTTATAGATGTAGGCACAGACACAGGCAAGGACCATACCCCCAAAGAGAAGTTCAAACCCAGCCAGGAGTCTTAGTAACCCAGGCCAGGATTTCATATAGGAGTACTTAAGTTTGTAGACTTCCACCTTCTCTGCATAGTACTCAGCTGGATGGATACTGGTCAACTCTGATTCCTCTGGAAGATAAGGTAGTTGGTTGTCGTCTATGGAACTGTCCCTCAACAAGGGCCTACGGGAACTCTTGCTGGAGGTCCCCAGTGAGTCCTGAGTGTCCCAGTACCTCCTCTCTATTATTGGGCTGACAGGTGGACTCACCCTGGACCCATTGGGCACAATCTTAACCCCATTGAAGCTCAGATCAGAGTCTGCATCACCTTTCCCCAATTTGTGGAGAATACTGCCCCATGATTGGAGGAGGAGGGTTCTCAACCTGCCCTTTAGGGTCCCCTCGTCCTCACCATCACCCTCTCCTTGTACATGTGGAGGAGTGATGGATGAGTGGGCAGTGGAGTTTGCATCATGTGAAAGGTTATCCTCAAAGGTTCTCTGAGGTGTTAGCTCTGCTGGGCCATTGTTCGAGGAGATCCTCTTCGAAGAGGAGTTCCCATCCACACTCTCAGGGTCTCCGCTCTTGAATATCTTACTCCAGTTTTTCATGCTATGGGCTGATATACAGTCAGTGGGCTTATTTAATCATTGATGAAAGATTCAGTTCATTTTCTTGTCGTAGAGGAACTGTGTGAATCAAAAAGGAACAAAAATCAAAACAGGCTTAGGCCTACTGTAATAGGGGTTTAGCATTTTTGAATATGTATGCTGTGTATTTTTTCACTTGTAATAATTGTTGATATTAACTAACATTTTGACCAATTAATCCTATATTTACATTTTCCATTTGAATCATTTTCTAGACGCTCTTGTCCAGAGCGACTTACAGTTAGTGCATTGATCTTAAGATAGCTAGGTGAGACAACCACCTATCAAAGTCTTAGTAAGTACATTTTTCATCAATAAAGTAGCTATCAGCAAAGCAGTGCGACACTCTTCGAAAAAAAAGGTGCTATCTAGAACCTAAAATAGTTATTCAGGTGTCCCCATAGTCCAAGTCGATATTCATGTACTAAGAAGGAATTCCCCTCGACCACGACCAAAAAAATGGGGAAAACAAACATTATTTCCCATTGACCGCCATTGTAAAAGAGCCAACTTCGTTGTCAATGTTTTGTTATACAGAAATAACAAAACATGCCGAAAAGCTGCTGTGTTGTTCAATGTAACCAGGTCAAAAATCTCGTCCTACGGTTCGCAACGCTCCCACATAGGGAAATAGATATTGCGAGAAGAGCCCTGTGGCTTCAGGCTATTCGGCGTGGTAAATGTGTGGACCTAGTGTCCAAGTAGGCTACACGTAGCTATGTGTGTGGAAAACATTTCATCACAGGTAAGACATTTAACTTGTTTAGTATAGTCTGTTTGTAACTCCACTCACTAGTTGCAACTGTATACAGTGGTGGGAAAAGTACCCAATTGTCATACTTGAGTAAAAGTAAAGTTTACCTTAATAGAAAAGGACTGAAGTAAAAGTCACCCAGTAAAATACTACTTGCTGTAAGTAAAGGTAAAAACATATACTTAAGTTTCAAAAGTAAATGTAATTACTAAAATATATTTAAGTATCAAAAGTATAAGTATAAATAATTTAAAATTCCTTGTATTAAGCAAACAAGAAGACACCGTTTTTGTTTCTATTTTATTTATGGCTAACCAGGTGCACACTCCAACACTCAGACATCATTTACAAACTAAGCATTTGTGTTTAGTGAGTCCGCCAGATCAGAGGCCGTAGAGATGACCATGGATATTCTCTTGGTAAGTGTATGATTTGGACAATTTTCCTGTCCTGCTAAGCATTTAAAATGTAACGAGTACTTTTGGGTGTCAGGGAAAATGTATGGAGTAAAAAGTACACTATTTTCTTTAAGAATGTAGAGAAGGAAAAGTTTAAAAATATATAATTGTCACGACTATTCCCGATCGGGTGGCGCTCGGCGGTCGTCACCGGTCTACTAGCTGCTACCGATCCCTTTTCCCCTTGTCTAATTGTTTTCACCTGTTCCTTGTTTTGGGTTGGGGTTATTTAAGTTCAGTTAGCCCGCCTGTGTTCGTTTGCTGTTTTTTGGTTCAGGAGTGTCCTGTTATTTTGGAGTGTTTTACGTTACCCTCTTTTGTTTGCTGTGATTGTTCCGGAATAAATGTTTTTTCCGAATCCTCTGCGCCTGACTCCACACCCATCACTCTTCGAATCCTTTTTTATTTATTTTACCTTTATTTAATTAGGCAAGTCAGTTAAGAACAAATTCTTATTTTCAATGACAGCCTAGGAACAGTGGGTTAACTTGCCTGTACCTTGTCAGCTCGGGGGTTTGAACTTGCAACCTTCTGGTCACTAGTCCAACACTCTAACCACTTGGCTACCCTGCCACCCCAGAAGCCTGACAGAAGCCCGCACCATAAACTATGGAGTCAGTTAATTTAATTTGCTTCTCACTGGCTCGAGGGGGCTAAGCACCCTTTCCTCATCTGGACTGACCACCGTAACCTGGAGTATATCCGAGCAGCTAGGAGACTGAATCTTCGTCAGGCAAGGTGGGCCATGTTTTTCACCAGATTCAGATTTATGATCTCGTATAGACCAGGTTCCCTTAACACTAAGGCCGACGCGCTGTCCCGTCTCTACAACACCGAGGATCGGTCCATCGTTCCTACTCCCATCGATCCTACTCCCATCATTCCGGCTGCGAGGCTGGTGGCACCGGTAGTATGGGAGGTGGACGCGGACATCGAGCGGGCACTAAGGGGGGAACCTGCGCCTCCACAGTGCCCGGAGGGTCGTAGGTACGTGCCGCTTGTTGTCCGTGATCAATTTATTTGGTCGGCTCATAGTCTACCCTCGTCGGGTCACCCGGGGATTTCGAGGACAGTGCAGGGTCTTAGGGGGAAGTTCTGGTGGCCCACCTTAGCTAAGGACGTGCGATTCTATGTCTCCTCCTGTTCGGTGTGCACCCAGAGCAAGGCTCCTAGGCACTTGCCTAGAGGGAAGTTACAGACCCTCCCTGTTCCACAACGGCCATGGTCTCATCTATCGGTGGACTTCCTCACTGATCTTCCCCGTCTCAGGGAAACATGACGATCCTGGTTGTTGTGGATCGGTTCTCTAAGTCCTGTCGTCTTATCCCGTTGCCCGGTCTCCCTACGGCCCTACAGACTGCGGAAGCTCTGTTCACCCACGTCTTCCGGCACTACGGGGTGCCTGAGGACATCGTTTCTGATCGGGGACCCAGTTCACATCCCGAGTGTGGAAGGCGTTTATGGAACGTCTGGGGGTCTCGGTCAGCCTGACCTCGGGGTATCACCCGGAGAGTAATGGGCAAGTGGAGAGAGTGAACCAGGAGGTGGGTAGGTTTCTGTGGTCGTATTGCCAGGACCGGCCAGGGAAGTGGGCGAGATACGTCCTCTGGGTTGAAAGGGCCCAGAACTCGCTCCGCCACTCCTCCACCAACATGTCACCATTTCAGTGCGTGTTGGGCTGCCAGCCAGTCCTGGCACTGTGGCATCAGAGCCAGACCGAGGCTCCTGCGGTGGAGGAGTGGGTGCAGCGCTCTGAGGAGACCTGGAGGGCTGTCCAGGAATGACTAAGACAGGCGAGTGGACGGCAGAAGAGGAGCGCTGACCGTCACTGCAGTGAGGCCCCCGTGTTCGCACCGGGGGACAGGGTCTGGCTCTCGACCCGAAACCTGCCCCTCCGCCTGCCCTCCCGGAAGCTAGGAACGCAGTGTGTGGGGCCATTTAAGGTCCTGAGGAGGATAAATGAGGTGTGGTATCGATTACAACTCCCTTCGTATTATCGTATTAACCCCTGTGCTAGACTCTCAACGCCATATTGGATCCATCTATGCTGAGGGAATTCCATCTCCTCCATCCGGATCGCCCTGCGCCTCGCCCTCCCGGTGTCGGCGCGCTGCGGAAGCCGCGCGTCGGGGAAGGGGGTACTGTCACGACTATCACCAAAGGTGGCTCCCCTTCCTGTTCGGGTGGCGCTCGGTGGTCGTCATCACCGGTCTACTAGTTGCTACCGATCCCTTTTCCCCTTTTCGTTTTGTTTGGTCTAATTGGTTTCACCTGTTCCTCGTTTGGGGTTTTGGGTTGGGGTTATTTAAGTTCAGTTAGCCCGCCTGTGTTCCTGCGGGCTTGTTTGCTGTTTTTTGGTTCAGGAGTATCCTGTCATTTTTCCGCTGTACAGCGTATGTACCGGTGTAGTACATTTTGGAGTGTTTTACGCCTGTGTTCTGCGTTACACTCTTTTGTTCGCTGTGACTGTTCCGGAATGAATGTTTTTTTCCAATCCTCTGCTACCCATCACTCTTCGAATCCTGACAATGATTAGTAAATTAAAATACAGATACCCCAAAAAACAACTTAAGTATTACTTTAAATTATTTTTGCTTGGCTGTGTAGTCAATTTGTTTGTGTTGTTGGGCTTGGCTAGCTTAATGTTCCAGTTGGTAGATAGTTATCACTCACTCACTCACATGGCTGCTAGCACCATAATGAAAAGGGTCATGAGGGAACCCCTAAAAGATTTTGTTTTTCTATGAGAACGCTTGAGAACAGGCAATGTTGAAAAGTCATCTTTAGACATACTTTTCTTAAATGTAGCTTTGTAATTGACTAAAACAAGCAGACAACAAGAAAATAGTGTCTGAAAAAGGTCAGGTTTTTGCTGTGAGCCAATGGGGTAACCTAGGTAACCACAGCTTGTTTTCCCCACAGGCAGACGGGGCTGTAACATTCTATTTAATTCTAACTGGGACTATAGGAGAACCCTTTGAAGAACCCTTTTTGATTCCAGGTAGAACCCTTTTGAGTTCTATGTACAACCCCTTACAAAGAGGGCTCTATATGGACCCCAAAAGAGTCCTACCTGGAACCATAAAGGGTTCTACTATGGGGCCAACCGAAGAATCATTTTGAACCCTTTGCTAAAAGTGTAGAAAAAAAGTGTGAGTGTTAGTGCAAGAAAATGGGTGTTAATAGTTTTTTTATCTCTTATTTTTCCCTATATGACATCATGTTCTACTCACCCCCCTTTATTATAATGATGTGGCACAGATATGTTACTATAGGTCAGCTAAAAATAGAGCTCCACAAGAATGTTTGATCTTGAGAAAGAAAATTACTGTGGCGAAATGTTTGTGAAAAGCTTTTTCTTTACAGCACATACAATAGCCTTTCCCTCACAGGAGTCTGAGGAAAACTCATTTATCACATTGTGCAGTCAATGTCAGAAACAGTTCAGGTTCTCAGCGGGAACATGCTGTTTCCAGCTCCTCGCTTCCAACTCAAAAAAGGAGAAAACAAAATTGCTTTCTGGTTTAAACTGTGCATTTCTACATTTCTACCTGCTACAACTCACAAGACAAAAGAGGCTTAAAACTTACCTTTGGCTCACAATAAACTGACACGTAAGCTTAACGTCTACACAAATTATGAAACTATAACTTCAAATAAAGTCCTAATTAAATCCCTCTATGATTTTCTTTACATGGAAAGTCAGGTTTATATGTGATGTGGAAGTTAGAAACTTCCTTTAAAATGTAGGCAGCTTACCTTGTTGTTGCTAAGGACAAGTTCCACACTGGCCAGTTCTGAGTAGCACAACTGTGATGCAGAAACTGTGATGCAGAAACGGTTCTCAAAATGATGTGATGCAGAAACTGTTCTCAAAATGGCTGCCCCTACAGCAGGCCCAGCCAGCTCCTCTCAGGTGACTCAGCTGTGTTATCGCAGGCGGTCGAGCTGAGAGGGAAGCAGAGCTTGAATATTAAACCTGACCAGCCCTTGTGTTGGTGCTGCCGGGTGGCTGGCACCGCTAGGCTAATCTCTGTGGGAGAACGGCTATAAATATTTACATACAAAACTTAGATAGTGACAACTCTGAGAGAACACTGCTCAAACTTCTCTGACGCTGAGTGTATTTGACCTCGGCAGGTGTTTTGAATGTGTTTGGAAGAGAATAGTAATTTACCTCAACAGGTGTTTTGAATGTGTTTGGAAGAGAATAGTAATTTACCTCAACAGGTGTTTTGAATGTGTTTGGAAGAGAATAGTAATTTACCTCAACAGGTGTTTTGAATGTGTTTGGAAGAGAATAGTAATTTACCTCAACAGGTGTTTTGAATGTGTTTGGAAGAGAATAGTAATTTACCTCAACAGGTGTTTTGAATGTGTTTTGGAAAAGAAAATACTTCCCTATTAAAGAATTATGTTTTTCTGAAAAAGGTTATCTCCGGTAATACCAAATCTATTCTGTGAATTCATCAGGGGCATCTCTCCAGTTTGATATCAATCCTACCCTATTAATCATATTACAACCACTATCTAAGATCTGTAAAATAGCTTATCTCATTATCTATAATTCAATTATATTCTCATAACCATAAACATAGCCTAAGTCTGGCACTAGAGGCCAGCATACTCCAGTTATTAGGTTTCCCTCCTCTCTCTCTCTCTCTCTCTCTCTCTCTCTCTCTCTCTCTCTCTCTCTCACACACTCTCCCTCTCTCTCTCTCTCACACTCTCTCTCTCCCTTTCTTTCTCCACTCTCTCCATTTCTCATTCCCACTCTTATCCCCAATTGCACAGAGAGCACAACCCCAGCAGCGATGTTCTTGCCTCTCATGACCGTGTTTTCTCAGTCATGTGTAAAAAGGCTTTGGGCCTGATTCCTCCCCACCTGCTTTGGACATGGCTGGATTACAGGGCTGTCTTTACTGACTCTCAGCTTCGTCAGGTTCAGTGGAACGATGCAGGGCCTGAATCAAACCGGCAGCTAGTAACACCTCACCTGTAGTGAGGTGTTTCCCTCCAGGGTTAGAATGATCTAGGAGCTGCTGACACTGAGCTAACTAGAGCTCGCTTCCCTACATTGATATAGAGCTGCTATAGAGTGTAAGGTATGACATTGGTGCCTTATGCTTGTCTCTTTGTGTGTATTTTCATCAGAATCTGCCACTACTGTAACATTAGCCAAAACAATGGCCAGTGTTACCTGTATTGACTTGATGCAGCAATCCAGCCATCAGTCAATCAATTTGACTCAATCTTACACCACTCACAAAGGTTTATGTTACATTCCACACCATTTCCGTGTGAAATAAGATTTCAAAACCTAATGATATCAAGATATCCTTCCTGTCTTCTCTCAACTTTGCACTTCAATTCTGTGGAACTCACTAACATTCCAACTGGCACGATCACGAGTGTGGGTAGGAGAGTGCACTGTGCAATGACATTGTTTAGTCATCCAGCTAGCTTTTCCTCCACAGTCAACAGTATTGTACATGTGTGCACAGTGTGCACATTGATATGGGGAGAAACCTCAAGGCAAGGACATCTGAAGTGTGTACTGTACAATATTCCTCTATTCAGCTGCTGTTGTGTTGATGTTGTGTTCTTGAGAAAGGTGAAGGCCACTTGTTCAGTTGAGAACAATGTCCAGAGCACTGCAGATAGAAATGTAACATAGATAGAGAATGAACAGATGGGAACTCTTTTCCGCACGACAGCCGATCTGATCTGTTTAATACGTTACGTTTCTTCATTACAAATATTGTTTTTATTCTAAGTGACCTTCCCTGTTTATTAAATGTCCTTTATTGGTTTCGGTGACTTTGATCACTTAAAAGAGGTTGATGTATTATGGGATGTCAGAGTGTTGCCTAGTGATGTCAGTGTTCGATATTACCGTAGATGGACATGTTCTGAAAACCAATTTGCAAAATTGAAAACATTTTATGCGAGGCTTTCTGAACGAGAAGTGAGATATGATCATAGATCTGAATTTATAGCCTTGGTTGAAGTGATCGTGTGAGATGGAGGACATGTCCAACACACACACAGAGGCATACACTGCTTCACGGATCAGGTCCTGACTCATGGCTCGGGGCGCCTGAATGGGCGTCTCTCTCTTCACAGCTAAATTAAGCAGAGAAGCCACAGCAGCCTGCCACAGACAGACAAGCTAATTTGTAACATTTCATCCTGTTTCCCTCAGACCTTCTCCGGGTGAGCAGGATGATGGATGTAGAAATGGGAGACGCTCTCTCCAAGAAACATCTCCACAGAAAGCCCCTATACTCCTCCCTCTTCTCCTCACCACTGTCCATTGAAAAAAAGGCTGAAAATGTGGATCAATTCCTATCCTCTTTGATATCCCCAAGTGTATGCCCAACCACATTAGCCGAAAGTGATTGGAGCAGCATTAGCATATTGCAGCTGGTAGTAACCTCCGGGGCAGACAGGGAGAGGCAGTGGGAACATAATTGAATAAATGTCTCCCTCTGCCAGCGCTGACATCCCATAGGGACCTTTTCACACTCCAAGTTCTCGGTGAGGGTTACATCATACAGATGGGTGACACTTATTGGAAAAGAGGTGTGTCATAATTTCTCCCATCGGCCACTCTGTATAATTAGCGTCGAAAGGAGCATTTTATACATGTGGACATAAATAGCCTCGTTAAGCCGGGCCCGTACATTAATGGGTGTGGCCCCGTAGCCTTGCATTTGTGACGACAGCTCATAGTTTACCTTGGAACTGGGCCTAAGATGTCGGATGTCCCCCAGAACACTTTGTTTATGTTTCTATCAATAAGGACTTTGTGATCATGTTTTAGGACGTTCCCTTCGACAGTGTTTATTTACGGGAGTAGCGCAAGTTGTCTGTGGCTTACACGGGACCATTCTGGCTCTCTGTCAGCACTTGGCACAGTATGTTCCAGTTTCTCTGCTCCTGGAGGCTCCCCTAAAAAACAAAATTGCTCATGAAAAGTTGGGGAAACTGTAAAATACTGTAGTAGGATTTACGTATGGTTCCTAATAGAAAAGAAATCGAAGTAAAAAAATAAATAAACTAAAGTGACATAAATCTAAATGCAAATCGTCAAGCCAAAAGGTTTTGCTCCATCGTCATTTTTGCACAGAACCATGCAAGGGACAGGGTTGGTTTCTCAGTTCGGTCGTTATCGTGTGCCGGTCACCGTCTCCCAGCAAACGTCAAGACATGCCTTTATTACTCAGAACTGATGCCAAAATCACACCCAGTTACATTTACCACATGAAATTGTGTTATGATACCTTATTCTATCTATACAGTCAAAAAGGAATCTGAGGTACTGTATGTAGGCCCTGCTGTAGGTGTGGTTGCAGAGGAAGTGAGGGTGATCAGTTGCACCTACTTGTTTAACCTACATGTATTTACAGTACTTAAAGTCAAAATATTAGCTATCCCCTTGACGACAAAAAATGGAGAGCGAAATCATAGCTGAAGATAGTATTTAATGACCAGACGTTCTCCTCTTTTTGGTACAACTGTCACCTGCAAAAGAAATAACAACACGTACAGAGAACATACCATCACCGAATGCCAGCCATTAAAATTGGTTTATTCCGCTACTACAAATGCATTCTGTGGCAGTGTACACATAACAATGGTATACATTACTTAGTTTTCATCCTGTTTTATCTAGTCTAAACACAATCAGATGCCAGCTTTGCCTGTTCTTTTAGATAGAAGTAAGAATGATTGTATTCAGATTATCTTCCTCACCAGATATTATCAGCATATTGATATGAATTTCCCTCTCTCTCTTTGAAAAATTGTGGCATTTTTGGCAAGGACTATTTTCATAAAAGGAGGACTCTATTTTGCTGTAACAGCTATTGGAATGATGTTTGGGCAGTTAACGTTTAGAAAAACCCTGGGGCATGTCATAAAGAAATATGATGTCTAGAACTGACATTCTCTATCATAATGTGAAATACAGAGAGCAATACCCTCTCTATACATTACTTTTCTATTTATATTTCTGTAATGTCCTGAAAGTTGCGCCCCGCTGCATCTGCCCCTTCGTTATTACATTTGTCCCATTTGTTCTGTGACATCCACAATGAGGTCATATTCGCGGGACACCCACTCTTGCTGCTTCTAAACCCCATGGGGCAAAACGGACATCTGTCAGTAAATGAGGTATGGCTCTAATCTCTCTCTCTCTCTCTCTTTCTTTGCTTCCTCTCTGCCAGCTGAAGTACCTCCACTCTCTGGAGAGGACATTCAAGCACCTGTGATGTCTGTTTATAGGTGCTATACTAAGTATCATGCACTAAATGCAATCTGAAGAGGGACACGGGGGTTCCCCCATTTTTCGACCAAATTTTCCTACCATCAAAATGGTTGTTGGAACAAAAATAGAGTAAAACATATAATTAGGTATGGACCTTTTTTTTGGTGATGACAGATGAAGGAGTTAAATCTCAAACATATGAAGAGGTTAACGCTGGTATGCCTGGAACAGGTGAGAGCACAATCGAGTAACCCTCCAATCAACTCAAAGGTGTAAAAGCTGATTTTAAAGAGAGACTATAAGCAGTGGCGGACTTGCCAGGTGGACTGGTCCATTTTTAGCACAGTGGGCCTGTCCAACTTCGTTTTCTGTGCAAAATGACAATTATCTGGCTTATAATGGGGGCCTCAAGGGCCGTTGTGTTAGAAATAGCAGAGACGATTTCTGGTCCCAGTCCACCCCTGACTATACCGTAATGGAGTGATATCCCTCAGTTGGAGTGGATGGTTAGTGTGTAGAGGGGCAGTGAAGAGTCATGCTTGATTAAGTCCCTTTCACAGCAAGCTGAACATGTTATTAAACCAAGAGCTCTCTCTCTGGGCAGCCTGACCGCTAGTCGATGCTTACAGGTACAGACTTGGTCGACTGTTTGGTGGACGACAGACTACAACATGTCTAACTGACTTTCTGATAAGGTTTGTTCTCCTTACGTAAGTCATATCGTAATGCTGTTTTCTTGATTGATAACGTTCACTTATAATTTCTTAAATGGGAGATCCATTACCCTTTTGAAGGAGGTCAAGGTAATACGTAATTTGGACACCTTGTGGTACTGTGAACTAATTTACTGTCTCTAGCCAGCCAAGTAGCTAAGTACTTTATTTGTATTCTTTGAGGATTTTTTTTTTTTTTTGAGATTTTTCTTCACGCCAATTTCAGACAGGGAATGCATTTGTTATACTGTAACACATTACTGCAACTCTCTAGCTTTTCAACTCTAGAAATCCTAGGTCCCCCGCCAAAGAAAGAAATCGAAGTAACAACAACAAAAGTAACATAAATCTAAATGCAAATCGTCAAGCCATCCAAAAGGTTTTGCTCCATCGTCATTTTTGCACAGAACCATGCAAGGGACAGGGTTGGTTTCTCAGTTCGGTCGTTATCGTGTGCCGGTCACCGTTTCACAGCAGACTTCAAGCCATGCCATTATCTGAATACCTGTGGAAGCTCTGATTTGTACACTCTTAGAAAAAAAAGTGCTATCTAGAACCTAAAAGGGTTCTTTGGCTGTCCCCATAGAAGAACCCTTTGATAAACCCTTTTTGCTCCCAGGTAGAACCCTTTTGGGTTCCATGTAGAACCCTCTGTGGAAAGGGTTCTACCTGGGAGCAAAAAGGGTTATCCAATGGGGACAGCTGTAGAACCCTTTTGAAACCCTTTTTTGTAAGAGTATATGGAAAAGGTAGACTACATTTCATAGTTTTGTGTGAGTATGAGTGTGCAGCATCGAGCTGGAAGTGAACTCTCTCCCTCAAACACATTCTCTCGTTTTTTCTCTCTCTCACTCTCTCTCTTTCTGACCTATTCTGTTTTTAGTGGTTAGCATAAGTTAAAAAAAAAAAAAAAAACGTTTTCAAAACATTAAGAGATATTGTGTAATGGAGGCAATGTTATGCATTACATTAAGACAATTTCTATGAGTTTTTGAAGAGGAATGTATCTGAAAAAGGAATGCAATGCTTGTATTCAGTGTTAACATCGTAAAAAACTTGCTCTGAAATTAGTAATTAAATAACCCTCTACTATTTGTACATTCAGGCACTGAAAAATCACATGTCAATATGTAACTAAAAAAGATAGTCGCTCTCAACTTTCCCTTGGTAAGAACAAGGAAACGGACACTTTGAAATTGGCATTCGTGTACATTTTCCTACTCAGTAGTAATGTCATGTGCATTCCCCTTGCTCTCCTTTTGTGTGCCCCCCCCCACCTTAAGTGAAATTCAACAATGAACTGACGTCAGAGCTTTCAGAGGCCCTCTTAAACAGTCACCGTGGCTTACGGGGAAAAACCATGACTCTTGTCTTGTAAAAGGGAAGTCCACCAGTTTGATGTGTCCCTCCGTGTGGACAAAGGTGTCATCTATCCTCCTCAGACCCCGTAGACTGATCTGACCAGGCCAGGCAAGTCCAGGCAGACCCTCCACGGAGGGACAACCCCTATCCCCCCCCACCCCCACTCCTCACTGGGTTAAGGACGCTCCGGTGTGATAGCCAGCTCTCACCCCAGCAACCCTAAACTCAGTCAGTTTAACTATACAAGGGCTTTTACAAAAAAAGCTAACTTGAACAGCCATACAATGGCTAAAACATAAACCATATCTCTACTTGCCTCGGTTTAAGTCGTTTAGGTTGTTGTTTAGTGGATGTGTCAAAGTTTTTAATGGTTTGCATTGGAGCAGTTTCTAGTTCACGCTGGAAGTTCAGTCATAGAGGTGTTGGTTTTTGGATGTGACGTAGAGGGTTTTTGGGGGTTAGGGGAATGTTATGGGTTGTCATAGGGGGTAGTGCGGTTTAGGGTCGTTTTGGGCGGTTCCGAGGGGGGGGCTAGCCACTGTCAGAGGAGGTGTGCGGCGCCGTTGAGGGCGAGCGACGCCGGCGGGCGGTGGAGGTCCAGGAACGCTCGGAACGTTCGGAGCGCTCTGAGCCCAGTGAGGTGGGCCGGAAGCGGTGCAGGAAGCCGTCCAGGAATTCCTGCTGCTGCTGGTTTATGGCTTGGGAGATGAGACAGGGCAGAGCCTGTAGGCTGCCCGTCACCGAGTCCAGCTTTTCCTCTAGCATGCCGATCCGCTTGTCCAGTTCCTCGCTACGCTCCTGCAGCTCCGACACCAGGTCATACATCACGTTCTGGGTCTGCAGGAGGAGGAGGAGAGAGACGAGGTGATGGATCTATTATGTTATATGCTAAGTGTATTTATTGTGTATATGAAATGTAGTCGTTTGACACTTGCCATAAATTGCTCTCAAAGCATATGCATGTAAATTCTGTATGGTATCATTATCACTATATGGTGAATATTAGAACTCCTTAAGAGGTAATAGTAATGAACAAATGAATTAATAAATAAATCATGCTAGAGTAAACAACTAACTGGAATTTGAATCTATTGATGTCAATATGAGAGTTGACAGGAAAGATAAATATCTGGGTTAGAAGGGGTAGCAACTAGGGAAAAAACTAATTGGTAGGGATCTTTTCTTATCAATATCACCACAGCTTTTGAACAATAAATAAATTAAACTGTATTTTTTGTTTTTTACACTGGAAGGTGATTATGCAACATTATTATACAGCATAACACAGCAATAGAAGTAAAGTAAAAAATACACAATAATGACAAACGGCAACAGAAATAATGTAGTTATGATTATTTATTTAATATTAGCAGCAGATTTTCCAGAGGGAAGCGAAAAACCAGAAACCCATTTAAGTCAATATGGATAATATAAAAAATTAGGACTCTATTACACAGCAGGTGGGAGGTGGGGGCAACACCGGTAGCTAGCTAGCTAGTTAGGACACCGGTAGACAGTGTGCTTCGCCCCCGAAAAACTCAGATAATAGTTTTGTTTCCCTTTTCTTTTGACCCACATTTTAAATCGCATAGACAATCAAGGGAAATCCAGAATATCAAAAGTGTCACAAGGTGGAGATGTTCCTGCAGATGCTCACAACGCCCTGAATTACGGGCCGTATTCACACACTATTGTCAAGACGTGCGCAATAATTACCCACACCACAGTCCCTGGCCATTGCCACTCAACGATGCTCTTTTAATAAGAGCCACCTAACACTGTGCGTGGGCCGGGACCTTCAGATCCCATGGCGGTGACGTTAACGCGTACTCTACGAACCCTGTCATGACGCATTATCTTGACACTATTTAAATGGACAGTCTGGTGATGACAGGAAGCTTTTTGTTGTTGTTCATTCACTCAGTACTGATTGAACGTTTATTTGTCTTGCTTGGTTACAAAAAAAGAAGAAAAAAAGTTGAAAACAGTTGATGTGTTGAAAACAGTCACATAGCTAACCAAGTTAACAAGCATGGCATTTTCTTTTGATGCCCAAAGGTCATGCAAGCAAGCAATTACTGTATGTTGGTGTTGTTTGACTTGGGTGCACCCCCACCCCCTAGCTACATTGAAAAGTAACTTGACACTGTGTTAGTCAGTCAACGCAAATTTGGATTATAATGACATTAAGAAAATTGCATTGACAGAGGAGGGAGTGTACTGAATAAAGGCATAAGGTAAGGGCTGTAACGTTAGCTAGCTAAGCAATCCAGGTTGACCAGTGTATGGAGTAACGTTAGCTAACGTTAACATTAGATTAGCAATACTCATTGCATGTATTATACATTAGCAGCATGGCAGTTTCCCAAAGTTTAGTGTTGACTGTGAACGGTGCTTTGTGTAAGAATGTGGGAGATATTGTTGTGCCGGTGCATCGCTAACTGTCCATACAGTTAAAGTTACAGCCTTGTTGGCTTGTAGCTAGCTAGCTAACATTACTGGCTATTGGTAGTTGGCTAGCTAACTGGCAATGGCAGTTATCTAAATTGTGCTTATTTGTTTGTGCTGTGATTGCATGTAAGTGCCAAGGCCAACAGTTTGCACAGATGGCTTTAGCCATGTGAAAAACTTTCGAAAGAAAAATATAGCTAGCTTCCTTTCCTTGTAGCTTGCCTCTCATCCAAGTGGTGTTAGTGTGACCGATGTGAAATGGCTAGCTAGTTAGCGGTGGTGCGCGCTAATAGCGGTTCGATCGGTGACGTCACTAGCTCTGAGACCTTGAAGTAGTGCCGCGACTTCTGTGGAGCGATGGGTAACGATGCTTCGTGGGTGACTGTTGTCTGTGTGCAGAGGGGACGGACTACTGTTACATTAGCTAGCTGCTAGCGCTGCGCAACCTATGTGCTTTGGTCCTATTTCAGAACTGAGATTTGGCTGAAAAGATGTTAGCATAGTCAGAAATGTGAGAAAAGGGTAGAACATCGTTGGTTGTTAATGGACATAAATGAGCACATGAGAGTGATAAATTATACATTTAATCAAAACTGTTAACCCTACAAACTTATTCAGTCCAAATGCTGGAAAGTCTAATGGTCACTTTGTGGACGCTGTCGATCGGGGCAAGAAATTGTCTTTTAAAAAATACGGTATGTGGTTCTCAGAACGGCTCATGACAAGAGTTTTGTTGTGTCCCTCCAGTCAAATTGATTTGTGAATTTTCATCGACGTTGGTGTCATATTGGCATAGATATTATGGTAGGGAGATTCGATTTTAACATTGCGCTTCAATCAATGCATATACGGTTAGGGGCTGTCGCCCCCACAATAATACAGTTTGTGTTTTGGAAGTGTTCTACCTCCTTATATTCCACTGGTCATAATAGCAGGACAATTCAGGATCAAGGATGTCTTGTCAGGATGCTGACTAATACCACAGGACTCTAGCCCCTCAATTAAGTTAACAAGAGAATGCATTTCTCTGAGCTAATTGGTCATTTTTCATCATATATCTGTCATTAGCCGAGTCAAATTTAGGGGATAATCTACAAACGACTTCACGGACCAACAAAGCCCTGCTGTCTGTTCAACCGAACAGGCTACTAATGACTACTACCGAGAAGGTGAATAACGAACATCAAAGAGTTTAGGTGTTATTTACATGGCTATCCAATGCGCTATTCCCTAAGCAAAGACAGACTGCTTTAATCGCAGGTAAAGAGAGACCGGTGGGGGTCTGGCAGTGCAAACACACATTAAAGCACCAGCTTCAGAACATTTTAAAATAGAAACCTGGAGTGCAAATGCCACACACATCAATGCTGCGGCCGGCGTCCAGCTGCAAACCTTTAAAAAACCCTGCCGCATGGCCTTTATAAGCCAGGGCAGTGGCCTGGATCGGGGCCTGTATATCTGGGTCTTCTTACCTTAGCCAGGTCTACTAGCGTGTTGGCCTGATCATTGAGTTTCCTCTGCTCCATCTTCACACTGCGCAGTCTGGGCAGAGGCAGGGGGGGGTGAAGAGGGTAGAGAGTGGGGATAGGAGGCAGAGGCAGGGGGGTAGAGAGTGGGGATAGGAGGCAGAGGCAGGGGGTAGAGAGTGGGGATAGGAGGCAGAGGCAGGGGGGTAGAGAGTGGGGATAGGAGGCAGGGGGGTAGAAAGTGGGGATAGGAGGCAGAGGCGGGGGGTAGAAAGTGGGGATAGGAGGCAGAGGCAGGGGGTAGAGAGTAGGAATAGGAGGCAGAGGCAGGGGGTAGAGAGTAGGAATAGGAGGCAGAGGCGGGGGGTGGAGAGTGGGGATAGGAGGCAGGGGGGTAGAGAGTGGGGATAGGAGGCAGGGGGTAGAGAGTGGGGATAGGAGGCAGGGGAGGTGGAGAGGGTAGAGAGTGGCGATAGGAGGCAGGGGGTGGAGAGGGTAGAGAGTGGGGATAGGAGGCAGAGGCAGGGAGGTAGAGAGGGTAGAGAGTGGGGATAGGAGGCAGGGGGGTAGAGAGTGGGGATAGGAGGCAGAGGCAAGGGGGGTAGAGAGTGGGGATAGGAGGCAGGGGGTAGAGAGTGGGGATAGGAGGCAGGGGGGGGAGAGTGGGGATAGGAGGCAGGGGGGGGGAGAGTGGGGATAGGAGGCAGAGGCAGGGGGTAGAGAGTGGGGATAGGAGGCAGAGGCGGGGGGGTAGAGAGTGGGGATAGGAGGCAGGGGGTAGAAAGTGGGGATAGGAGGCAGAGGCGGGGGGTAGAAAGTGGGGATAGGAGGCAGAGGCAGGGGGTAGAGAGTAGGAATAGGAGGCAGAGGCAGGGGGTAGAGAGTAGGAATAGGAGGCAGAGGCGGGGGGTGGAGAGTGGGGATAGGAGGCAGGGGGGTAGAGAGTGGGGATAGGAGGCAGGGGTGTAGAGAGTGGGGATAGGAGGCAGGGGAGGTGGAGAGGGTAGAGAGTGGGGATAGGAGGCAGGGGAGGTGGAGAGGGTAGAGAGTGGGGATAGGAGGCAGGGGAGGTGGAGAGGGTAGAGAGTGGGGATAGGGGGCAGAGTGGGGATAGGGGGCAGAGGCAGGGGTTGGTAGGTGGGTGGGTCATCAAGGTGGAGGGGGAAGAGCAACACATGTTTGTCAGAAGAACTCTCTCTGGTAGGACGTTGAGGAGAGAGCAGCCTGCATGCATATACAAGCATTCCCAATCCTGATCATCGCCAAACCAATACATGCAAAAACGCAAAAAAATCTATGAGTCAAATAAAAGTCCAAACAAAATACCCCCCCCCCCAATAAAAAATACAATAAATGTAAATATTATCAAAAATAGAGCCTTTCATAAAGGTGACATTCCTTTATGTGTGCTCCCAGCTGTCACACCCTTACAGCTAGCTCAGTGGCAGGCCGTCAGAGAAACGTCAGTCATAGGGTGAGCTTGCAGTGACTTGAGAGTGATGTGCACTTATGGTGTGGCGGGTGTATGTGAGGGAAGGGCCATACCCTGTGAATATGGCTTACAGTATCTATACCAGTGGCACTTTTCTATGACATTGGTCGATAAAACACTGAAAAAAAGTGTACTTTAAATGACTGATTTATTATATTTATGTACTGTACTACACTTCCTAAACACCGCATCTGCATTCTTGATCTGGTCGCCCTTGGAAAAGTGATTACTTATATCGGATTAGGTAAATAAAGCTTACATTTTTTTTTTTAATCACTTTCAATTAATATTTAAATACCTTGGGAGGATATTTGTGCATTGGTTTAAAGTAATGACGTCAGTGATGACATCACACCAATCAATCAAATGGGTCAGAGCAGCTCACAGATCATTGCACCTGTACATAGGCCATCTGTAAATAGCCCATCCAACTACCTCATCCCCATACTCTATTTATTTATTTTGCTCCTTTGCACCCCAGTATCTCTACTTGCACATTCATCTTCTACACATCTGTCACTCCAGTGTTTAATTGCTATATCATAATTACCTCGCCACTATGGCCTATTTTATTGCCTTACCTCCCTTATCTTACCTCATTTGCACACACTGTCTATATACTTTTTTTCCTACTGTATTATTGACTGTATGTTTGTTTATTCCATGTGTAACTCTGTGTTGTTGTATGTGTCGAACTTCTTTGCTTTATCTTGTAAATGAGAACTTGTTCTCAATTAGCCTACCTGGTTAAATAAAGGTAAAATAACAAAATAAATCAAAATGGATCGAACATCCTGTTGACTTGAGGCAGGCAGAAAGTTCCCCAAAGTGCTAATTCTGAGGCAAGGACATTCATTGATGTGCAAATGAGGACATCACAGCAAAGGCTCTGTTTTCAGCTTCATCTAACTAGAGGCTACCAGCAAGGCCCGTTCTTTCCTATATAGCGTCTGTGAAGGAAAGGCATCAGAGTTGGGTACAAAAATGACTCTAAAGCTGGTTTCCAGGGTACTTCCTGCTAGGGTGAGTTAAGATACTAGGCCTCTGCAGTTGTGTTCTTTATTGTGAGTGTCTGATATGTCTGAGTGTTGATGGCAATACAAAGTAAAAAAATACCTCAAAACAAAAACAGACTTTTCAAACCCTTGAGATAAGTGTTAACCACAAAATCAGGAGCAAGGATGGGTCTGCCAATGCAGGTTAATATAGCCGACATATTGTTTCTATATTAATCATGGTAACATCATAGATGGTGACTTCATTGATGAATGGACTCCGGCCTAGCCAACAAGCCCCAACAAGCTCATACTGCCAGATGCCTCTGACTTTCTTCAGACACCCCACTACCATGTCATCATCAGTGGTAATGTTGATGCTTTTTGTCATTCCATTCAGAGGATGGGGGTAAATGGAACATTGAAAGAAAACCAAAACAACCGGCATCCAGCATTTGAAGGTTCATGCATGTCAAAACGAAGACATGGAGAGGGAGAATGTCGAGGAAACAGGAGGAACATAGAAGACTCAACTTACTTCTGAGCTCTGCAGTGATAGAGCAAAACAAAGACAGAACACAGTACAAAGTTTTAAACCCCACAACATCCACGAAACAAGTGAACCATTACACTTCTCACTGTAAGCACAGGGTAAGGGTTGAGGAGGGGAAGGGCAGGGGGAGGAGGACCATTACACTTCTCACTGTAAGCACAGGGTAAGGGTTGAGGAGGGGAAGGGCAGGGGGAGGAGGACCATTACACTTCTCACTGTAAGCACAGGGTAAGGGTTGAGGAGGGGAAGGGCAGGGGGAGGAGGACCATTACACTTCTCACTGTAAGCACAGGGTAAGGGTTGAGGAGGGGAAGGGCAGGGGGAGGAGGACCATTACACTTCTCACTGTAAGCACAGGGTAAGGGTTGAGGAGGGGAAGGGCAGGGGGAGGAGGACCATTACATTACAGGGTGTGTGTGTGTGTACATAGCATTTGTTAGGTGCGGTATCCAGTGTGTGTGCGTGTTAGTGTTTTAGTACACAACTAAATAACACATCTAGCTAACCCAAACACAGAATATTGTCACAGGAAATGGCTGAGAGTAGGAAAGGAAGGACATTATAACAAAGACCACCAGTGACGCCGCTGACTGAGAGTGCTGTTAAGAAAACACAAAAGTGGAGGCTGCTGAGGGGAGAACGGCTCATAATAATGTCTGGAATAGAGTCAATGGAACGGTATCAAATACATCAAACACGTGGTTTCCATGCGGTTGATGCCATTCCATTGACTCCATTCCAGCCATTATTATGAGCCGTCCTCCCCTCAGCAGCCTCCACTGATGCACATCTCCACAAAAATGCTGTTAGCAGTGCAACTAAAACCACTACTACTGTTACTAGCTCTACAACAAAGAGCAAATAAAGACAATAACATGTATTTAACAACTTAACAACAGGTGGTAAAAACAACTGTATGTGTCCACGTAGGCTTCAGACATGCTAACGATGGAGTCATGATCTTTGGGAAACAACACTTACTGATGGATGGCCTGTAGAAACTTGCGCTGGTGTTTCCGCACCTTGGCGTGATCGATCTTCTTGACCAACTTAGTGTGTTTGTAGATGAGCCATGTTTCCCTGAGTACATTGGCAGCTGTGTTCTTTACCTGCCGACCAATGAGGAAACGCATGTGAACCCTCGGGCAAAGGCAGGGTGTTCCGAACAACTGCCTGTTCATAACATAATACTCTATGCGGATTTACTTTTAGGGAATTGAGAAAGGTAAACTGAATTGGGAAAGGTAAACTGGATTGAGAAAGGTAAACTGAATTGAGAAAGGTAAACTGAATTGAGAAAGGTAAACTGAATTGGGAAAGGTAAACTGAATTGAGAAAGGTAAACTGAATTGAGAAAGGTAAACTGAATTGAGAAAGGTAAACTGAATTGAGAAAGGTAAACTGAATTGAGAAAGGTAAACTGAATTGAAAAAGGTAAACTGAATTGAAAAAGGTAAACTGAATTGAGAAAGGTAAACTGAATTGAAAAAGGTAAACTGAATTGAAAAAGGTAAACTGAATTGAGAAAGGTAAACCGATGAAAAAAACTTCTTACCAGGGACATGAATTTGTTTTACCCTGTTCCATCAGGAACCATAAATTACAGTTATTGTATTATTGTAATATAACCTCCCGTACAGTAAGGGATGTGACATTTACAGTAGTGCTCACTGGTGGAAGATCAAAAATGCCACTAGAATGAGAGCTTGAGTAACTCACTCGTTTGCAGAGTTGTGTGTCCATCATGAAGTTGTGGACATGCTTCTCAGCCTTGGTCAACTCCAACTTCCTGGCTACCACGGCGACCACCAGTGCAGTGCAGCCAGCTCCCTATTGGTCAGAAACATAGTCAGGCCCAGAAATGAAATAATGTGAAGGGTGACTGTTAAGTTATTGTATTAATAGAGAGGTGACTGTTGAGTTATTGTATTAATAGAGAGGTGACTGTTGAGTTATTGTATTAATAGAGAGGTGACTGTTGAGTTATTGTATTAATAGTGAGGTGACTGTTGAGTTATTGTATTAATAGAGAGGTGACTGTTATGTTGAGTTATTGTATTAATAGAGAGGTGACTGTTGAGTTATTGTATTAATAGAGAGGTGACTGGTGACTGTTGAGTTATTGTATTAATAGTGAGGTGACTGTTGAGTTATTGTATTAATAGTGAGGTGACTGTTGAGTTATTGTATTAATAGAGAGGTGACTGTTAAGTTATTGTATTAATAGAGAGGTGACTGTTGAGTTATTGTATTAATAGAGAGGTGACTGTTGAGTTATTGTATTAATAGAGAGGTGACTGTTGAGTTATTGTATTAATAGTGAGGTGACTGTTGAGTTATTGTATTAATAGTGAGGTGACTGTTGAGTTATTGTATTAATAGTGAGGTGACTGTTGAGTTATTGTATTAATAGAGAGGTGACTGTTAAGTTATTGTATTAATAGAGAGGTGACTGTTGAGTTATTGTATTAATAGAGAGGTGACTGTTGAGTTATTGTATTAATAGAGAGGTGACTGCTTGGAGGGAAACATTTCAAGATGTTGAGCTGCTCTAGAATAAAGCAACAAGTTGAAGAAATAGATGTCAGATTTAAAACATGGCTGTTTCATGGGAATAATATGTCTATTAGTCATGCAATACTGCATGAAACACACACAAAAAAAAGGAATTTCCAATGACAAGTAACATACCATGATCCCTGTAAGCAGACATACGCCTTTCCCACAGTACGTGTTAGGTACCATGTCTCCGTAGCCAATGGAGAGGAAGGTAATAGAGATGAGCCACATGGCTCCCAGGAAGTTACTGGTCACTTCCTGTGTGTCATGATACCTAAAGTAAGGAAGAGAGAAACAGAGGAAGATACACATCAGTGACACCCGATACTGTAAAGGAAACCTGAGCATGCTGGAGAGGTCGTGAACTAACAGAGGTGGTTGAAGAAGAAAGAAATGACATGTGCATAGTGTTTCACCTTCCGTCATGCCTGCACTACACATCTAAAAAGCACCCAATCCATGTTGGAAACAACATGGTGAAACGTTATGAAGTTGTGCCGTCACATTCCAATATACTGTAGCTGTTCAGTCAATGCTCTGTGAAGATACACATTCAATCATTCAATGAGTAGCCAAATTAAAATGATATGGAAGGGGAAACACAATTGATTTCAATAATCCTTCTAAAGAATCTAATTAAATGCTGATGGCGGTTTGAGAATTCTCCACAGCAAAACACTGAACATTTACTGTATGTATCAGTGTCTATTAAACAACTTGAGACGATGGATGATATCAATTGAGAAGTATTTCAAAATAGACATGAATCCAGACATACATCTCCTACTCATTAGCATAGCAATTAAAATATTATGGAAGATGATTGGAATAAAGAAAGTGACATACATTAAGTTATGCAGCTATGCATTTAAGCGTTATGAGAACCGCAGGCAATTGATCTTTTAAGTTTGAGTCTTTCAGGATTTGAATCCAAACTAATCACTGGAAATCTAAAATACTATAACCACTTTGATCAGCACTCATCCCCAACAGATTCTGAATCAATGCACCCAAATCATTTGCATTTGCTCTTACAAGAGAGGAAAATATATTTGACCATCAACATCATTTTGTTTAAAGAAAGGAGAGTGTCAATTCTCATTTGTTACAGCACAATGGGGGAAAAACTACTTTGGATCTGTAATGTGAAGAGTTTGAACTAGCCCAACAAAGGTTTGGTTATGAACATCACCCCTTCAAACTGTATCACTTCATTTCATCATTCTGTTTGCTGAAAATGGCAGAAAACCATGCGATAGCCAATGCCCCTTAAAACACAACGTCTAAACGGGACCCTTGCGACGTCCCAACTGACTTCACCCCATTGAAGTTGACATTTAAAGGGGTTAAGGTAAGGGTTAAGGTTAGGGTTAAGTAAGGGTTATGGTTAAGGTTAGTGTTTAGGGTAGGGACATCCCAAGGATCCATGATAGCACTAACCCTAAAACCACAGCAGATAGATAAAAAAAAACACCACCTCAAATGTCAACATTGATGATGACATTACCATCCCCTTTGCATTGTGGGATAAAGTCCCAAAATTAACCCATCCAGCCCAACCCTACCTTTCTTTACATACTACATCCCTGATTGGCTAAGGTGCTGTCTAGGAGGAGTCATAATACTGAGGCGCATTGTTCAGCTGGATTACTAATAGCTCTCAAAAGTACACAGGATGACTATTAAGGATGAAGAGGATGATATTTCTGCTCCCAGAGATTTTCTTCGAAAGGGATCCTTGTTAAAACAATTAGGAATATGCTAATGACTTGATTATCCAGCAGTGACCCAGCGTGTGGAATAAAAATGGCCGGAACAATTTAATCTAATCAATGCAGAAATACAGTTTGTAACACCTGGGGTAGATGAACCAAGTTTGGAACTCTTGAACATTCTTGAAAATCTCCTCCTAGACAGATCACTTTCATTAAGGAACAAACCGTGCATTCAGCAGTTGTTGCTGAACTCTGATGTCCTTAAAAGAAAACTCCATTCAAAAACGATCTTTAGTCCACTGATGATACAGTCGCAAAATGTTTTGCATAGCAACAGTCAAGTTTTCAAGATGCTAGACTTTCAAGAAGCTCAATATACAGTGTGTCAACAGCCATATTGTAATTATTTTTATTTTTACCTTTATTTAACTAGCCAAGTCAGTTAAGAACAAATTCTTATTTTCAATGACGGCCTAGGAACAGTGGGTTAACTGCCTTGTTCAGAAAGACAGAGGTTTACCTTGTCAGCTCGGGGCTTCGATCTTGCAACCTTTGGGTTACAAGTCCAACGCTCTAATCACTAGGCTCCCTGCCGCCCCAATCATGATGATCCAAAATACATTATACGATGTGGCTGGTGACACTTTGCTTCTTGAAAGTCCAATATCTTAAAACTTGACTGCTGACATTCAAAACATTTGGGGACTGTATCAACAGTGGACTAATTAAAGAAATACCGAAAGACGGTTTTTGAGTGTATTTTTCCTTTATGTCAACTCTGCTTTCATGCTCAATGTCAGGAAAAACAACATGATCCTTTTTTACTCAGAGTAAATAGTGTGGGTTCAAGCGACTCTATGGCATGCAAAAAAGCACGTCGATACAATACCATGCAGGCATTAAAAAGATGTTTGCATCCTGCATGCTGAAAAGCCAGTATATTGAGAGCAAAGAGAGCGACGACAAAGTGAAAACCATCCTTGACAAATATCACAATATTGTCAAGTGGATGGGGGTTGAATATTTATACAGCCAGTCTCTTATCTGTACGCTGGAGACCAGTAAAAAAGCATTAAGAAGCTCAATGTTTTTGACTTCCCTTCTCTTTCACCTGGATTGTTAGGGCTGGATTCAATCCGTATCGTGGAAGTTTGGCGGAAAATTTGTGTTAAAATGTAAATGTAAAGCCCGACATATGCAGCGTTTACCATGAATGCAGTCTCCACGAGGGAGGGAACATTGC
This sequence comes from Oncorhynchus tshawytscha, assembly GCF_018296145.1. Taxonomy (NCBI): domain Eukaryota; kingdom Metazoa; phylum Chordata; class Actinopteri; order Salmoniformes; family Salmonidae; genus Oncorhynchus; species Oncorhynchus tshawytscha. The sequence continues at coordinate 31,854,994 of NC_056456.1, read as the reverse complement.
CTTTAAATTTCAATCGAGCTATAACCTGATACTTCTGCGATACGCACTGAATCCAGCACCGTTAGCCTTCAATAGCATCCTCTCTGACAAGGCTTAGAGCAAGGGGGACAACACTATAGTGACTAATTTGCTAATTTTAGACAATCTGTGACTAAACCAGGCAAATACATGAGTCATTCCAGATCACTAACTCTGTGACAGAACCTGGTGGAAGTCTTTTCTGTCAACATATTACACTGCCTCTTATTTTATCCTCTGAGTCATGTGATTCATGGAAACTTAAGTTGTAAAGAAAGAGGTGAAATATGTCCTGAAAGTTAGTTGCTTCTACAGTTGTGTTAATTGCTTATTGTATCATGATGAGTTCCACTCAATCACTGGCTTCATCATGGGTTGGGGAAAAATCTGGTTTACACACTGGAACTATCTCAAATTGCATGGTTGCTCTTGACGGCACCAATTACGCCTTTGTAGGAGGAGTACTTTAAGTGCCGTAGTGTCCAAATGATTCTAGGCTGGTGAAAGCGATTAGAGCACGACAATGCTAGAGGTTTGTTTTCCACTTCCACAATGGTGTAACATTGCAGTGTATGGTTTCCCTGTATCACCATGTATTTGCTTTAAGAATACTCTTATTGTGACTCTACATTTATGACTGGACATGGTTTGGTGTGGAATGTTTGTTTTTAGATGCGTACAAAACTGTAGATAGGTTTTCCCCCAAATTCCTGAATCTTGAAGAGGACTCAGACAAATGTCCATAGACTACAGTGATATGGGCACTAGAAGCTACGGATACAGAGCCAGTCGGTGGCATTTTGAAGCTCTCAATATACTGTGTAGAGTGTTGGCATAGCATGGACAAGAGCTGGCACCACTTTCGACCTAGTGTGAGACCAGAGGAATTGTCTGAAATAAAATGTCTCCCACCCTTGCAAAACATCCCATAGAAGTAGGCTTTGTGTTGTAGACATGTCATTGTTTGTAAGATCGCTCCCTCAAAAAACTCTGTGTTCCCTTACTTTGTCAGCAAATCTATTTGCAAGTATGCACAGATGAGAGCACTAGACCTAAATGACTCCTTCCAGAAAGGGCTTTAATGTGTGTTAGACTACAGGAATACCACTCGATTCACAGTGTTGAAAACAACCTAACCGGTGACACATTGCAATCTATCTACCGCATCAGCCAACACAAGAGAGACCATTGAAGAATGTCAACATCATAAACAAGTCACTGTTCTGGGTGGTATTGAAGTACACAACTCACCCCTGTGCGTCCTGTGTGACTCAGTTGATAGAGCATGTCGTGGTTGTGGGTTTGATTCCCATTTGAGGACCAGCACAAAAAAAAAGTATGAAAATATATGCACTCACTACTGTAAGTCACTCTGGATAAAAGCATCTGCTAAATGACTCAAATGTAATGGGAATTGGTTAAAATGGATGCAGTGATGCTTTTTTCCTCTTCATTAAACCCTGGCCATCTCTTCATGTCATCTGGTCTTTAACCCTGGCCATCTCTTCATGTCATCTGGTCTTTAACCCTGGCCATCTCTTCATGTCATCTGGTCTTTAACCCTGGCCATCTCTTCATGTCATCTGGTCTTTAACCCTGGCCATCTCTTCATGTCATCTGGTCTTTAACCCTGGCCATCTCTTCATGTCATCTGGTCTTTAACCCTGGCCATCTCTTCATGTCATCTGGTCTTTAACCCTGGCCATCTCTTCATGTCATCTGGTCTTTAACCCTGGCCATCTCTTCATGTCATCTGGTCTTTAACCCTGGCCATCTCTTCATATCATCTGGTCTTTAACCCTGGCCATCTCTTCATGTCATCTGGTCTTTAACCCTGGCCATCTCTTCATGTCATCTGGTCTTTAACCCTGGCCATCTCTTCATGTCATCTGGTCTTTAACCCTGGCCATCTCTTCATGTCATCTGGTCTTTAACCCTGGCCATCTCTTCATGTCATCTGGTCTTTAACCCTGGCCATCTCTTCATGTCATCTGGTCTTTAACCCTGGCCATCTCTTCATGTCATCTGGTCTTTAACCCTGGCCATCTCTTCATGTCATCTGGTCTTTAACCCTGGCCATCTCTTCATGTCATCTGGTCTTTAACCCTGGCCATCTCTTCATGTCATCTGGTCTTTAACCCTGGCCATCTCTTCATGTCATCTGGTCTTTAACCCTGGCCATCTCTTCATGTCATCTGGTCTTTAACCCTGGCCATCTCTTCATGTCATCTGGTCTTTAACCCTGGCCATCTCTTCATGTCATCGGGTCTTTAACCCTGGCCATCTCTTCATGTCATCTGGTCTTTAACCCTGGCCAATCTCCCCCAGAATTCTTTATCTCCGTCTCTCACCGTATGTGGATGAGCTCATGCAAGAAACAGATGGTTTGTCCCAGGGACATACAGTAGCAATGCCTGACAATGTGTCTTCTAAGCCAGGGCTTCCCAAACTCGGTCCTGGGGCCCCCCTGGGTACATGTTTTGTTTTTTGCCCTAGCACTACACAGATTTGAATACCCTGGTCTATGCTGTATATTATAGGTTGAAGCTTAAGCTTTAGATTTTGGGAAGGACCGAGTTTGGGAAATCCTGACCTAAGCTATTTGAGGAATGAAATCAAAATGACATGAGTATTCTGAATCTTCCAAACCCTGTTGTCAGTTGTGGTACTAAAAAGTAACATAGAAACATTTGCCAAAAACATTGGTTGGAAAGAATTGTTAGAGATATCAATAACTGTTACCTATAAAGACAACAGTATATAGGAGTAGACAATACTGCCAAATAAATGATTATTTGTTCCTTGAATGGCATGCTGCATGCAAGTCTGATTAAACCTGAAATTTAGAAAAACTGGTTTAACCAGTTATTGAGAACGCAATACTGTATATTGAGCAGCAAGCAGTATTTTTATTAGTATTACCCTGAGCAGGCAAATTGTTGGACAGGCTCATTTGCTCCTAATAAAAGCCACTGCAATGGAAAGAACATTAAAAGGGGACTTTTATATGCCTTAGCTTGTCCATGTACTAACAATAGTCTTTTCTACAGGAACTCATCATATCAAGCAAACTCATCGTAGCACATTAAAGGAATTTTAACGTCTCCTTGATTTAAATGAGAATTTGAGCAATGGTAGAGATTATTTTGGGACACATTTGTTGAAATGTAAGAGGGGGGGGTGTCAGAGGCGGTAAACATACAGATAGGATTAAACTCAACTGGGGATGACCTAATTAAAAAAACTGCAGACCTAATTGTGCTCGCATCATCCAGCCAAAATGCAAAGCAAGCCCTCCAAATCGATTCTAGCAAACATGTCGAGTCAAGATAAAAGTCTATCTTTTCATTATCATTTACTGAACAAAATGGTAATAACAAGTATTTGAAACGAAGTCTCACAATATGACGCAAGCGATACAAGCCGTAGCACAGCCAACGCAACCAAAAATAGCACAAGTAAAAGTATCAGGTGGTAGAAGACATAACACAGAACTTCCCTACAGGATATCTCCTTCAAACAGCCTTGTGGACTTAAGAGCAAAGCTAAAACTCTTTCGTATAGCCTTATAGGCTCAAAAGCTTTCTTTGATGAACGTCAACATCATCGTGTTCCGGAACTTTGTTAGGTCATGCTTGTCCATTGTCAGTAATAACTACTGTATGGAATATCAACAGGCATGAAGAATACAGTGTGGAGGTAGACTCCAATGGTACACAACATACAACTCAAACTCTGCTTGAAGGTCTACATGACCTTTCACACAGACACTAATGTGGGATTTACACACAACTTTTAGTTGTGGTGAAAGTTCAAGCGCACAAGTATCTCTGGTTAGGATTCCGCTCTACATGAAGCTGTGCACTGTGTCTTCCAGTCAAGTGACAACAACACACACATGATATCGGTCAGTAACCGGCCAGTAACTCAACCCTGTTAATCTGTGATGAGGGAAAGTCTCTTAACTTTCCAAAGCTTGTTACATGGCCAGAGTTCCCCAGGAAGACCGGGGTGAGAAACGACTGTCTCATGTAACCTCCAAAAGAAAAAAAAGTGTTTTGTTTCAGAGCGAGAGAGAGAGTTAGAGAGAGGAGATAGGACCGGAGGGGAGACAGGCAAGGCATGCAAGTGTATCTGAGTTCTGACTGGATTAGGCCTGCTGGTTATGAATAAGGAAAGATAAATAAGTGGGGGAGGGGATGTTGAAACACTGCAAGCATGCCACGTTAGATGGGTACAGAAGTAGGAAATCTGCAAAGCATCATGACGCAAAAGAGGAGGTGTTTGATAAGAACGGCAAAAGACTGAGGATCTTCAATAAAGTAGGGGAGCTCTGGAGCTGTATCAAGGGGGCAATGACCAGCACTGCTTCCCTCTACTGTACCATCAGGGTTCCTGCCAACTCCGCCACTCAGCCAACCACCCCTCCTGTCCCCTCCACCCACCATGTGTCTTTCATTCGCCCGTCTAGTCCAGACAGACTCCGTGCTCGTCCAATCTCACACCGTTCTGCCCTTTGGCTCAGGAGTGTGGTCAATGTAACAGTGCATCAGCAGATTCATTTCCAAACTCACGCACAGCACTTTGGAAAACAAGCGCCTCTTTTTTTGAGTGTGTTGGAGTGATGGGATCGAGAGCAGTAAACATGAAGACTCCCATGCTGTTTCATTGTTTACCACAGGTGAGAACTCAATCCATGTTATGAAACTTCAAACTGGAGACACTGCATTTGCCTTGAAGAAACAAACTCCTCATGACTCAATTTTGGAAACTGTGCTAGAACGGATAGCAACACCCTCACTATTCATCATCCTAGCTGAAGAGCCTTTCGTGAAACACTTCCGGGTTAATGGGGTTATTATAATATGGTTAAATGTTCGAAATTTGGTTAAAAAAATTCTAAATCGAGCTTAAATCCACATTAACGACTTTGTACCAGACAAATGACTTGATATTTGTTTTCTCCTCAAATGATGTTTTGTATGAATATGTATCTCAGATTAAATTCCTTTGGCACGTCTTGAGCAAACCGAATCAGCTGGCAGAGGTGACAAAAGCCTGTAGAATACCTAACGATTACGACATCATTCAATCAATTATTCGAGGGGAGACACATAATGGAATGGTAATGTGCGAGAACACAAAGGACTAAAAAGCTTTTGTTCCTCAGCAAATCTTGGAAGTAGATGCTGAAAAGAGTGGGCACATTATGGATCTATAACAATTACATAAGGAAGAGGAATGAAAAAAGACAATTGCCCTCAGGCTTGCTGGTGAAGGTGACTTGAAGGAGCTGCTCCATTTTAGCACAAACTCCTTCCTCCTCCTCCTCCTCCTCCTCCTCCTCCTTTTTGCTACCACAAAACAGTTTAGAAAGAGACGCTTGGTTCAAAGTGCTGCTCAAATCATAGGTTTCGCCTCCTAGCCACTGAATGTATTTTTCTTTGTTGACATATTTTTGGGGTTTTGAGGATGGTGCCACATTCATGCCGACTAAGGGGCGAATACCTAGTCCCCCTTTGCCTTACTCTGTTTGGAAAGGATAGCAGTTTTTTGGGGGGGGCTGCCCCTCGCCCAATCCCACCCCCATCCCTCACCCACTCAGGGCAGCAGTGGCGCCAGCTCGGTGCAAAATGATAGGTTTTCCACGGCTAGAGAGCGAGGACTCACATGGTATCCCTATGGAGCAGCATAGTGGGGAAATAGAAAGTACAACATAACATTATAGACACTCACACACACACACACTCACACGACACACACACACTCACACAACACACAAACACTTACCCAAACACACGGAAACATGTTATTTTCAAATTGAAACCATAACTGGACTGCCTTATATTGCATGCACTGCTGCGGACTAGTTTGGCACGGAGCGTGTGGTGGGCATATCATCTATTCTGACCCCATTAGCCACTCTAGATATTTCATGGTGTTGACTCCAGCCGCATGTTGTGTCCAAGTACCATAGACATCCGACTGTAGAGCTTGGTTACATTTCCCTGTGGTTCTATGGTTTTCCTTTGTAATGTTGAAAGATTACCAGACAGATACAACACCAACAATGTCATCCATACGTTCTATTCATGCTTTTCACAGTATTTGGCAACACCTGGATCTTTCATGGTTAAATCTAAGACAGGAAAAAAAAACAGTGTGTCCATCCTTGTGACGGTATCACTTTAAGGCTTTATGCAAGTACCTTCAGCAATACACTATTCATTCCTGTAGGCTTGATGAACAGAGTGTTCTTTTGAATGTGTGCCAACAAACTATTTGGTGAAGTTGAATTCGAGTTGCACCTCACGCTACTTCTTTTCCATTTCATGGGGAGGTGGAGCCAAACGTCAAACACTGTTTTCTCTGCTGGTCCTTACGTGGCTCCAGGGTGCAGGGGGAAGTGGTTAGTGAGGGGTTAAGAGAGCAAGGAAGTATGAGATGGAAAGGGAGGAAATAAAAAGCAAGCAAAACGTAAGAGAGCAACTCACCGTCTGACTGACTGAAAGATTGGCAGCGAGCGTTCCTGTTGACTGATTTGACTGTGACTTTTTGACTTTACAGCCCTTTTGTCATAACGAAGTATTACAGGAGCTGACGTCAACCCATCCCACCTCCCTCAGCCCCTACACACCAAAGAAGACAACTTAACATCAAAGTAATGATAAACTTGTAATTGGTCTGAAAAAGCGTGCTCTTCCCTGCCTCCTCCCTTTATTCTGAGATCTGTGAGAATCCCCACCGCCCCCTTGAGAAAAAGCCTGATGTGAACGGGGATCCTTGGGGCTGCTCAGCATTACCAAAACAAACCATTCAGCAAACAAACAATTAGACACTCATGAATTATGGAAAAGCTGCTAAAATAGCATTAAAACAAGGAATAGGGACTCGTGGAGTGATCGCTGAGCTAATGAAACCCCCCTTTTTTTAACCCATGCAGTGGTGTGTGTGGAGTACGACACATCAAGACATTACTTTGGGCTGGTGGGCATGAACAGAACACGACAACATAACTGGACACAGATAACAGAAAGCGGGAAGGAATGAGAGACAGAAGGGGGAATGAAAGAGAGAGAGAGAAGGGAAGGAGAGAGACAGAAGTGGGAGGGAGGGAGCATGAGAAAGGGGGTACGGAGGGGAAGAGAGAGAGATAGGGGGTACGGAGGGGGAAAGAGAGAGAAGAGAAGGAGGGAGAGAGGGGGTACAGAGGGGGAAAGAGAGAGAAGTGGGGGAGGGAGAGAGAGAGAGAGAGAAGTGGGGGAGGGAGAGAGAGAGAGAGAAGTGGGGGAGGTAGAGAGAGAGCGAGAGGGGGAGAAGGGGGAAGGAAGGGGAAAGGGGGGGGAAGGAGAGAGAGCGAGAAGGGGGGAGGGAAGAAGGGGGAAGGAGGGAGAGAAGGAGAAGGGGGAAGGAGGGAGAGAAGGAGAAGGGGGGAAGGGGGAGCGAGAGAGAGAAGAGGGGAGTGCCGACACACACAGTGCACAACGATGGGGGCGTGCGTTTCTGTGGTGATTGGCTGGGTTTTTCCCTCTTTAGGGAACTCCCTAGCCGTTTACCTCTCGCAGACTCGCACCGTCCAGGCGGCGATGATCCAGGAGGAGATGCTGAAGACCAGCAGCACGGTGCCGGGGCAGATGGTCATGAGCGTCTTCATGACGAAGCGCGTGTTGAAGTTGATCTTGTTGAGGGCGCCGATGCTGCGCGACGAGGCGTCTGTGAAGAGCTTGCTGTGCAGCAGCATGACGCGGCCGATCAGGTAGAGCCTGAGGAACATGGGGATGGAGAGGATGATGTCCACGTCGGCGTTGGCCGTCGACGGCGTGTAGGTGAAGGCGATCCGTGCCGTCCACGTGAAGCGGTAATGGCCCGGGATGGGGTGGATGGCGCACACCAGCAGCTCCAGCACGATGAAGAAGATGCGCTCGTACGTCATGGCTATCCTCCAGTCGTCTGCCCCATTGTCCACCATAAACAGCTGTGGGAAAAGCAAAAAGTAGCTTAGTTATGTGTTATTTTACAGACTTTACCTACTTTATTTTACAGTAGTTATAAACTTTCTTTTTCAGTCTTTATTATACTTTATTTTACTGTAGTTATATACTTTATTTTACAGTCCGTAGTACATACTCTGCTGTTCTATCTCGTGTGTAATGATGTTCAAGATGTCAGAGAGAAAAAAACAGTGTTGGTTGTTTGAAGTAACCTCTTTGTTGTAATATTGCAAACAGACGTGGCAGTTTCACTACTGTGGATTACAGCTTTAATAGATGCCACTCTTCACATTTTAAAGAGCCTTAAAAAAAGTAACAGTTATTTCAGTCATTTTCTGTAAATATCATAATATAAATCAGCTGAATTAGGACTGTAAAGTATCTAACATACCCAATTGAGTTGACCTGTTTAAATGTTGAATACTTTTTAAAAAATCATCAATAACGGGCATCATCACACTCAATAATCAAACTCAATTTTTAAGCAATTCAGGCAATCACCACACCAGCCCATAAATTATAACAATGACATGTTATTTCCTGCTAAATTGTTGCATTATTTCGACTCACCTGGATTTCCCGGGCATGGTACATTATTATAAGACCAAGCAATATAACAGTGGAAAGGCTGATAAGGCATTTCAGTGCAAATGAGTACGAAGATTCCTGTAGTGAGAGACAGACACACAATAAATATAGTTTAGAGATACAGTGATATTGATGAGAAATATAAATATATAAAATAAATTAAGAATATTTATTGACAATTACATAGCATGTGCAACCTATGTTGACTTTCAGAGGAGGGGTCATACCTGGGCTTCACCTCAGAACTGTACATGTAAAAGCATTAATAGAAGAAATCTTCAACTTAGATTTTTTTATTGTTGTTTGTGTGAAATAATTTAGTCTTCATGGTGGGTAAAACATGTGGATTTTAGAAATATTGTTGGATGGAGCGAACAAGACCAAGATGGATTCATTTATCTTCCAAAAAGGTTTCCCTCTGCAGTGAACGTAGCTAGTAGGAGGGAGAGGAACACTGAAATGAAAACACCACATATTATCAGCTTAAAACGAGAGAGCTGAGGAAAGGGGTTTGAACTAAAAACAACAGCACCACAAAGTGTTGTCTCAAATCATGACAGTAGCAGGAAGTAAAGGTCAAACATGGGCTCTTAACAGTACACAAACTATTTATACATCAAACCCACCACTATGTACTTTCAATCTAATAGTAGCCTAGATGCAGAAACCGAGCAGTTATGTTGTGCATCTTCTACAGTAGCGTTAGCAGGAAGCAACCCACTGTGAGAGGTGCAAGTGATGAATTGATCATTTGGACGCTAGAGCTGCAACGCCTATAAAGGGGTCATAGATCTTTGGAATAAGGACGAGCACTACTAGACTTCCCTCTGTGGGTAAAAAGTGATTTGATGAATCAGCTGTAGTAATGGTGGGGAATAAAACATGTTATACAATGATGGGGGGGGTTGTAATCACAATTCTGACAACAGCGACAAAAACAACAATAGGAATCATTGTAAATAATCGTCAGGGGCGATTGTAAAAGCTGCCCATTGCTATGTTGTCAAGGCCCGCGGACGACCAAGTCGTTGTAAATGGATATTGATATGCTCTCTTGGGGTGGGGTCAAGTAAGCATGCATTACAATATGAGCCATTACACTGATCATGCAGCCACAATATATAGTAACAGGCGGGGAGAAAATTAGCGAATGTATTTTTAGCAATCAGCTAGATTGCTTTGCCCCTCAGGTCTCTGGCACCACTCAAGACCCTATAATGTCTGAAATTGTTTTGAGAAGTCCCCTGTGAAATAACATTGAGAAAAACCAATTAATCCACCTGACAGATGTATAAGGCTTTTTCAGTCCCCAAAAGCTGACTCCCTTTAACACACCAACCCCCCACCACACCTCTTTAAGGGTTGGGAAAAATCTTGACTGACTCACATGTCCATGTGATGTGACATGCAAGATGAAAAATGACTCGTCCTTATAGTAGCGCATTCTATATGGTAGGACTGCTGTGTCACTCAGGGATCAGTTCAATTTAAACTCAGACCAACACGACAATTAATCTAAATTTACTACAAAAAAGTGGTTAATAGAAACCTTATAGACACCTACAGTGGGGCAAAAAAGTATTTAGTCAGCCACCAATTGTGCAAGTTCTCCCACTTAAAAAGACGAGAGAGGCCTGTAATTTTCATCATAGGTACACTTCAACTATGACAGACAGAATGAGAAAAAAAATCCAGAAAATCACATTGTAGGATTTTTAATCAATTTATTTGCAAATTATGGTGGAAAATAAGTATTTGGTCAATAACAAAAGTTTATCTCAATACTTTGTTATATACCCTTTGTTGGCAATGACAGAGGTCAAACGTTTTCTGTAAGTCTTCACAAGGTTTTCACACACTGTCGCTGGTATTTTGGCCCATTCCTCCATGCAGATCTCCTCTAGAGCAGTGATGTTTTGGGGCTGTTGCTGGGCAACATGGACTTTCAACTCCCTCCAAAGATGTTCTATGGGGTTGAGATCTGGAGACTGGCTAGGCCTCTCCGGGGCCTTGAAATGCTTCTTACGAAGCCACTCCTTCGTTGCCCAGGCGGTGTGTTTGGGATCATTGTCATGCTGAAAGACCCAGCCACGATTCATCTTCAATGCCCTTGCTGATGGTAGGCTTTGTTACTTTGGTCCCAGCTCTCTGCAGGTCATTCACTAGGTCCCCCCGTGTTGTTCTGGGATTTTTGCTCACCGTTCTTGTGATCATTTTGACCCCACGGGGTGAGATCTTGTGTGTAGCCCCAGATCGAGGGAGATTATCAGTGGTCTTGTATGACTTCCATTTCCTAATAATTGCTACCACAGTTGATTTCTTCAAACCAAGCTGCTTACCTATTCCAGATTCAGTCTTCCCAGCCTGGTGCAGGTCTACAATTTTGTTTCTGGTGTCCTTTGACAGCTCTTTGGTCTTGGCCATAGTGGAGTTTGGAGTGTGACTGTTTGAGGTTGTGGACAGGTGTCTTTTATACTGATAACAAGTTCAAACATGTGCCATTAATACAGGTAACGAGTGGAGGACAGAGGAGTCTCTTAAAGAAGAAGTTACAGGTCTGTGAGAGCCAGAAATCTTGCTTGTTTGTAGGTGACCAAATACTTATTTTCCACCATAATTTGCAAATAAATTCATTAAAAATCCTACAATGTGATTTTCTGGATTTTTTAAAATAATTTTGTCTGTCATAGTTGAAGTGTACCTATGATGAAAATTACAGGCCTCTCTCATCTTTTTAAGTGGGAGAACATGCACAATTGGTGGCTGACTAAATACTTTTTTGCCCCTCCGTATATGCAATATTGAATTTAACAATTCAAATAAATGTGTAGAATTGGCTGGACTTAACCAAAACATTGCTGCTCAATCTTACTTGACCTCATGCAGTTGTAAAAATTGCAGTAGCCGTTCCAGCTATTACTTAGGCCAATCAATGCTGGCTCGTTGCATTGACTATGTGGTGACGCTAGCCAACAGTGCAGTCTTGTAAACATTGGGGCCAAACCTTTCCCTAAGTGCACTGTGACAAATGTTTGGTACAGAAAGCACTGCCCAAATCCAAATTGATTGGTTGATGGAGCTAATGATGGGTCAGGGAGTCGTGACCAGGTCGTGGCGACCCTGAAATGACAACAGCCTGCCGCCATGTTGGGTTGTCCTGACACTCCCACGTGCTGGTCAGAGATAATGTCCGACACTTTGAAGCAGCTCTCTGATTGGGCAGCGTTGTGTTTGGATGCAGGGCAGGCTTCAAAGTAACTCTCAAAATACCAGCAGCAGCCTAGTGAAAACAGTCCTTTGGCCAAGCTCTGACATTTTTTGAATCGCAAACATTGTCATTCTACTTACACAAATATCTCTGAAGTTCACCATGTGTTCACCATGTTTAACATGACTTCCTATCTAAACATAGCATACTCAGAGTCGTTATTCACGTCATAAATAAGTATGGGGGAAAACAATTGCCGTTTGCCATCTGCAGCCATTAAACATAGATTTACGTAGTAATAACTTCAAAACTAAATCATTTTTGGGGGAGCTCTCATCGCATTACAATGTTGTTTTGATTATTGCTTGAACAGTTGCTAAATTTACATTTGGTTGTGATAGTTGCAAAGATCCTATTTTTGGATGCAGCAGTTGGCTAGAATGCTAATGCTCATTGACATTTTACTGGTTGAATTTGAAGTGTTTAAGTGTAATGCAGTTGATTTGTGAGGGTGACACAAACAATATATTAAGCAGGACATTCATACGAGCCTTACAATCCAATTAGAAATGAAAAGTAGTGTGAAATGCATTCATAAACAACATGAGGCTTTTTTTTCTGCCGGTCTATGAGAACTCCCTCGTGTTTTCCCCCACAGTGGGGAAATTGTGTATAGCGACTCAGAGAATTTCAGCATTGGAGTTATTCAACAAACAAAAAGACCACCCACACTAATTACCTTGCCGTAAACTCCCCAGGACAGTTCAGTCTCAGTCACCATGACGACGATCCCGAACATTCCAAAGATGAGGGCGTAGTCACTGAGTCTCTTCCGTTTCTCAAAGAGCGCCCTCCGGTGGCCGAGCCTATAGCCAATGTCCTTGTTCTTCTTCACAGGAGCACCGTTTCCGTCCCTGACCAGGCTCTCGTTGGACGCCTTGCTGGGGTCCTCGCCGTTGCCCTTTGATACCACCACCTCCAGGCCGGAGCTGTGCAACGTCTGGAGGGGCTGTGTCTCTGAGTCGAGCTCTGCTAGGTTGCGCCGCGACGACGCCAGGCTGCCCAGTGGTCTCACTACGCCGCCATTGTACTTGCAGGTGTTCATGGCTATCTGAGGGAGTCGGCCGCTGCTCTCGGAGAGGCAGGGCTTGGATCCAGCATGGCTCAGCTTCTTCTGCTCAGTGGTTGCCTGGCAACAAAAACACAAGAGGTTGTTAAAGAAACAAACCACCAATCAGTCTGGTGTCAGAGAATGGGAGGAGCACCTTTCCTTTATAACTTCAATTTGACTAATGTCCCATGGACCGGAGACGGTCCACAAACCAGAAGCACGAACCAGAAACACTGCCCTGCACTAAATCAGTGCAATCTCTGTGTTGTGTGTTCTGTTGTACATTGCACTCATATCAGCTGTCCCTCAAGAAAAGCGCATCCACATCTGCAGGGCAAAAGCACATGAATAATGAATGGAGATGAATGTATAAATAAAGCCATATAACTAATAGTGGACCCTACAAAGTGCAGAAAATGTCCTCTTTGCGCAGCACAAATTTAGTCATGAAAGATTAATGTGTTGCGTGACCTTGTTTCCTGTTAAAGAAACACTCTTTCCTGCTGAGCCCAGAGATGGGGTGTCCAAAAAGACGGAGTGACTGAGTGAGTGATGCTTCTATAATCAGAGAAGCAGGAAAAACTGAATCTAAAGTTTCTGCAAGAGGAAAACAAGAACATTCTTTACTCAAAGATGTGTCTTCGTCTCCTCTCTGTGTATCAAAAACTGCATCTAAATTGAAGAGGGATCCTGCTCAGCCCTTTCTGTGCCGTCCCGTGTGGCTCAGTTGGTAAAGCATGACATTTGCCACTCCAGAATTGTGGGTTTGATTCCCACGGGGGACTTATAAGAGAAAGTATGAAAATATATGCACTCACACTACTGTAAATCACTCTGGATAAGAGCATCTGCTAAATGACTCAAATGTAAATCCTTGATCCAGAGTGTGATTGTATTGCAGCGCAGGTTCAAGGAGAGGTGAAAATTTAATTTGGTGGGAAAGCAGAGGAACTGAGGAGTTCCACGGACCTTGGAAGTGTAGAGGCATGTACAATGGTAGTTGAGTGTGCATTCCAGTGGCATCTCCACAGCTCTTCTGGGACTTCACTTAGATTATCATAATGGCTTGTTAAACTTCACGTGGAACAGTGCATTTTCTGAAATAACGGGGGGTGTTTGACAACACTGCCTTTCATTTGGCTTGAGTGAGCTCCCTAATGCCTCTAAATGTGTTCGGAAATAAACTCTGATTCCCCATAATGAAAATGTAGTACAGTAAGTCCGGCCCCACTGACACTATCTGCTGACGCAGACCGGACCAGACCAGACCGGACCAGACCGGACCGGACCAGACTAAAGGTTAAGGATTAGAGGGAACCACAGCGTTCTAATCCCCTTTACTCTTTTAAATAGCTTCATGATCAGAGCCATTAAGACCCTCTCTGTGAAACACATCTCAGATAGTGGCGCATTCCTACTATAAATGCAGCACCAATAAAGGTTGCTTGAAAGATCTTAAACTTCATTTGATATTAGCACCTCTCCTTTCGCTTACAAAGGTGGGACGATCACAGTTCCCTAGCGATGGCTATTTGTCATCATTAATTCCCCCGATAAAATTACCATTCATGTGTTTTATTTCATGAAAATAAAACACAATGACAAAGATTGTCATTTAAATCACTGATCAAAGCAAATAGACATGACTTGACTGGCGTATCAGACCAAGGGAAGTCAACTAAAAGCAGCCATGGCAGGTTATTCCAATAACATAATGAACAGGATTGATGGAGAGAGATGAGAGATGGAAGAATGCACTTCTGCTCTTGGCTTTGGTCTCCATTTCTGACCATTATGCTGCAGACTCTCTTGGTGGTTGAAAATGTACCACTGACTGCTGACTGACTGCTAGATGGGGGTGTCCATATCGTCTAGGAGACAGCACAAGAGAAATACAAGAAGGTAAGATGGAGGTGCAGGTAATACATAACCTTTTTCTGCAGGCAAATCTCACATGGATATCCCAAAAGAGCTCACACTGTACCTTCCTCACAACACATAATATACAGTTTTACATTTTAACTACTGATTCTCTATTGTGATGCGTTTCATTTTGGTGAATTTACCATGCATTTCAGTTAATAGTATTTGACTTACAAACAGAATAAACAAAACATATGATGCATTTAATAATATCCACTGAAAACTACACTCTTTGCCTTGCTGAGGATGCTCTTTCCTGTTTCTCACCCCTGACAATAATTCTGCGTCCCAATGGCACCCTATACCCTGTATAGTGGACTGAATGAGGAATAGGGTGCCATTGGGACACAAAGTGTTCCATGAGGGGCACAACAGGCCGCAGTTGACCTTGTCCGCTGATCCTCCTTCAGGAGGAGACACAGGATGGCTGTCTGCCCCGGCGAACGCTTCAATTTCGTTCTGAATGGCACACAGCATCCATCCCGTATGAAATGGAGCCTCCTAATCAAATTGAAAAGCCACAGTGCAGAACAGTTTAAATGAAGCACTGCAACTCTCTGCCTATCTCCTCCTCTAACTCCCTCTCTCTCTCTCTCTCCCTTCCTCCATCCCTCCCTCCTTTACTCGTCCCTTTAACCGGCTCCAATCTAATAGAATACCCCCCTCCTTTACTCATCCCTTTAACCGGCTCCAATCTAATAGAATACTCCCCTCCTTTACTCATCCCTTTAACCAGCTCCAATCTAATAAAATACCCCCTCCTTTACTCATCCCTTTAACTTTAATAGAATACTCATCATCCTTTAACCAGCTCCAATCTAATAAATACCTACTCATCCCTTTAACCTCTAATAGAATACCCCTCCTTTACTCATCCCTTTAACCGGCTCCAATCTAATAGAATACCCCCTCCTTTATTCATCCCTTTAACCGGCTCCATCCCCCCTCATTTACTCATCCCTTTAACCGCTCCAATCTAATAGAATACCCCCTCCTTTACTCATCCCTTTAACCGGCTCCAATCTAATAGAATACCCCTCCTTTACTCATCCCTTTAACCAGCTCCACTCATCCCTCCAATCTAATCTAATAGAATACCCCCCTTTACTCATCCCTTTACTCATCCCTTTAACCCTTTAACCAGCTCCAATCAATCTAACAGAATACCCCCTCCTTTACTCATCCCTTTATACCCCCTCCTTTACTCATCCCTTTAACCGGCTCCAATCTAATAGAATACCCCCTTTACTCCCTTTAACTCATCCCTCCTTTAATCCCTTTAACCGGCTCCAATCTAATAGAAGACCCCTCCTTTACTCATCCCTTTAACCAGCTCCAATCTCCAATCTAATAGAATACCCCCTCCTTTACTCATCCCTTTAACCGGCTCCAATCTAATAGAATACCCCCTCCTTTACTCATCCCTTTAACCGAAGACCCCCTCCTTTACTCATCCCTTTAACCGGCTCCAATCTAATAGAAGACCCCCTCCTTTACTCATCCCTTTAACCGGCTCCAATCTCCAATCTAATAGAAGACCCCCCTCCTTTTGGACGTGAAGGAGCTACACTGCACCTCTGTTTTTAATGCACACACAAACTCCTGAAATTGAAAAAGTGCACTGTACAGCCAACCTGTGTGTGTCTGTGTGTGTGTGTGCGTGCATGTCTTGGCCAAGTATCAGAGAAGGCCTGGCGATAGACTGTCTGTAGCCAGGGATAACTGAAAAGCTCAACTGGACAATGGTGGGCAGGGAGAGAGGTGTGTGTGTGTGTGTGTGTGTGTGTGTGTGTGTGTGTGTGTGTGTGTGTGTGTGTGTGTGTGTGTGTGTGTGTGTGTGTGTGTGTGTGTGTGTGTGTGTGTGTGTGTGTGTGTGTGTGCCTGCCTGCCTGCTGTGTGTGGCTGCATAATACGTGTATTCGGACATGTGGCACATGTGTGGAGGGGGCCAACTCATACAGAGAAAATGGAGGGACACGAGGGGGGGTGGAGAGAGGGAAGGAAATAAAGAGAGGACAGACCCCTGGGGACCTCCTCAGCCTGCCCCTGTTGAGAAGGAGAGCTATAGGCTATAGCTGACGGTTTGTCATGTTGTCATATTTCTGTGACAGGCGAGCAGGCACCAGGGCTGTTCAACCCAACCAACAGGGCCAGCCAGGATCTCTGTATGTCTTACTAGTAAACATGTAAAACACCACCACCCATTCATACAATGCCTGTCTATGTGGCCTTGAAAATGGTCTAAGGAAAGGTGTAAACGTACTTTGATAGACAGTATAACAACGACGTTTCAATGTAAACGGTGCGACCAATTGCTTATAGAATCCTTCCTGTGTACTACACTGTATGTACAGTGTACACGGTAAACAGCATAGCCTCATGGTTAACTAATATATACTGACCAAAAATATAAACGCAACATGTAAAGTGTTGGTCCCATGTTTCATGAGCTGAAACAAAACATCCCAGAAATGTTCCATACTTACAAGGAGTATTTTTGTCTGGAATGAAACTCTTTTGTGGGGAAAATCTCATTCTGATTGGCTGGGCCTGGCTCCACAGTGGGTGGGCCTATGCCCTCCCAGGCCCACCATGGCTGCGCCTATGCCCCCAGGCCCACCATGGCTGCGCCTGCCCTCCCAGCCCATTCGTGCCCCAGCCTAGTGCCCCAGCCCAGCCCCCAGCCTAGTAGTGTGAAATCCCCAGCCTAGTAGTGTGAAATCCCCAGCCTAGTAGTGTGAAATCCCCAGCCCAGTCGTGTGAAATCCCCAGCCCAGTCGTGTGAAATCCCCAGCCTAGTAGTGTGAAATCCCCAGCCCAGTCATGTGAAATCCCCAGCCCAAAATCCCCAGCCCAGTCCCCAGCCCAGTCGTGTCAAATCCCCAGCCCAGTCGTGTCAAATCCCCAGCCCAGTCGTGTCAAATCCCCAGCCCAGTCGTGTCAAATCCCCAGCCCAGTCGTGTGAAATCCCCAGCCCAGTCGTGTCAAATCCCCAGCCCAGTCGTGTCAAATCCCCAGCCCAGTCATGTCACATCCCCAGCCCAGTCAAATCCCCAGCCCAGTCAAATCCCCAGTGAAATCATCCCAGCCCAGTCCCAGCCCAGTTGTGCCCAGTCATCATCCCAAGCCCAGTCATGTGACATCCCAAGCCCAGTCATGTGACATCCCCAGCCCAGTCATGTCAAATCAATTGACTGACTTCCTTGTATGAACTGTAACTCAGATAAATAGTTGAAATTGTTGCACATTGCATTTATATTTTAGTTCAGAATATTTGTAGTCTTTCTAAGAAAGTACAATCCCATCTACAACATTCAGCATGCATTTCCCTGAAGAAAAGACAACCCAGTAGGAGTTTTCCTCCGTGGAATCAGTATGGGTCGTCCTTGGAGCAAATCCTGTGGTTAAAATGACTGCAATTTGATAACAGGCACAATTACAGGCTTCCTGAAGCGGCATTATCATCCCCCTTGTCTCCTCTGAGATGAAAAGAAAAATTAATTATGTCCAAAACAAGAAGAAGAAGAAAATAACAACAGAGACGACAAGGCAGGTATATTGCCCGTGTTGAAGGGTCATTGTTCGGGCTAATAATGCACTGGGTGTTCAGCAGCATCACAATAGTGCACTAATTAGGACACATAAAGCTGTCCCCTCGAAAGGAGACACACACTCTTAGAAAAAAAGGTGCTACAGTATCTAGAACCTAAAAGGGTTCTTTGGCCGTCCCCAATGGAGAACTCTTTGAAGAATCGTTTTGGTTCCAGGTAGAACCCTTTCTTCTAAGAGGGATCAGAGTGTTCAAACTAAAGGTTGTGGGACTCTCTTGGGAGAAATATACAGTAGGAACTCATTAGTAGCATGTCTTACTTGATCAATTCCAGACAATTCAGAGAATGATTTGGAATTCAGTTCTCGTTTTCTAAAATTGTCCATAGATCTATGAGGTGTTCTCTTGAAGTCATGAATTGAAATTTTACGGAATTTCCTGGAAGTTATCATTGACTTGACTCCCTGAATTTGTTGATAAGTTGATCACGACATACGTGCTGAACACATTCAGAGTCAAGTCAACAATAAATCTAAACATAGATAATGCTGGTGCATACTACCCGGGTGTTATTAGTGTTTAGTACCCGGGTATTGTTAGTATGCACTACCAATACCCGGGTATTAGTAGTTGTGTGTACTACCTGGTAATTAGTCATGCGTACGACCTGGGTATAACTCGTGCAGACTAATACCCGGGTATTAGTCATGGGTACTACCCGGATATTAGTCATGCATACTAATACCCAGGTATTAGTCGTGCGTACTAATACCCGGGTATTAGTAGTTGTGCGTACTACCTGGGAATTAGTCATGTGTACTACCAGGGTATTAGTCGTGCGTACTAATACCTGTGTATTAGTCGTGCGTACTAATACACAAGTATTAGTCGTGCATACTGCCCCGGTATTAGCCGTGTGTTCTACCCGGGTATTAGTAATGCATAGTACCTAGCTATTAGAAATCATGCGTACTACCCAGGTATTAGAAGTCGTGTGTACTATCCGGGTTTTAGAAGTCATGTTCACTACCCGGGTAGTAGTTGTGCATACTAATACCCAGGTAGTATTGTGCGTACTGCCCGGGTATTAGAAGTAATGTGTACTACCCGTGTATTAGTTGTACGTACTACCAGGGTATTAGTTGTGCGTATTAGTAGTGAGTATTAATACCAAGGTATTAGTAGTGCGTACTACCTGGGTATTAGTCATGCTTACTAATACCCGGGGATTATTCATGAGTATTAACTGGGTATTAGTTGTGCAATCTACCCCGGTATTAGTTGTGCGTGCAAACACGGTATTAGTTGTGTGTGCAAACACGGTATTAGTTGTGTGTGCTACCCGGGTATTGGTCGGCGTTCTACCCCAGTATTAGTTGTGCATGCCACCCCAGTATTAGTTGTGCCTGCAAACACGGTATTAGTTGTGCGTGCTAACATGGTATTAGTTGTGTGTGCTACCTGGGTGTTGGACTTGCGGGCTAACCAGGTATTAGTCGTGTGAGCTACCCCGGTATTAGTCATGTGTGCTACCCAGGTATTAGTTGTGCGTGCTAACACGGTATTAATTGTGTGTGCTACCCGGGTATTGATCGGCGTTCTACCCCGGTATTAGTTGTGCGTGCCACCCCAGTATTAGTTGTGTGTGCTAACACGGTATTAGTTGTGCGTGCTAACATGGTATTAGTTGTGCGTGCTCCCCGGGTATTGGTCGGCGTTCTACCCCAGTATTAGTTGTGCGTGCTAACACGGTATTAGTTGTGCGTGCTAACACGGTATTAGTTATGCATGCTAACATGATATTAGTTGTGCGTGCTACCTGGGTATTGGTTGTGCGTATTACCTAGGTATTAGTTGTGCGTGCCACCCTGAGATTAGGTGTTTGTGACACCCCAGTATTAGTTGTGCGTGCTAACACGGTATTAGTTGTGCGTGCTACCTGGGTATTGGTCATGTGTATTACCTGGGTATTAGTTGTGCGTGCTAACACGGTATTAGTTGTGCGTGCTACCTGGGTATTGGACTTGCGGGCTAACCAGGTATTAGTCGTGTGAGCTACCAGGGTATTGGTTGTGAAAGCTACCTGGGTATTAGTCGTGCGTGCTACCCGGGTATTAGTTGTGCGTGCTAACACGGTATTAATTGTGTGTGCTACCCGGGTATTGGTCGGCGTTCTACCCCGATATTAGTTGTGCGTGCCACCCCAGTATTAGTTGTGCGTGCTAACATGGTATTAGTTGTGCGTGCTAACACGGTATTAGTTGTGTGTGCTAACATGGTATTAGTTGTGCGTTCTAACACGGTATTAGTTGTGCATGCTACCTGGGTATTGGTCGTGCGTATTACCTGGGTATTAGTTGTGCGTGCCACCCCAGTATTAGTTGTGTGTGCTACCCGGGTATAAGTTGTGCGTGCTAACACGGTATTAGTTGTGCATGCTAACATGATGCTTCGTGGGTGACTGTTGTTGATGTGTACAGAGGGTCCCTGGTTCGCGCACGGGTATGGGCGATCTGCACTCATCAACAACAGTCACCCACGTAGCATCGTTACCCATCGCTCCACACCGGCCCTTGCAGGCAAGGGGAACAACTATTAGGTCTCAGAGCAAGTGTGTGCTACACGAGGTATTAGCCGTTGTGTGTGCTAACACGGTATTAGTTTTGCGTGCTAACAAGGTATTAGTTGTGCGTGCTAACACGGTATTAGTTGTGCGTGCTAACACGGTATTAGTTGTGCGTGCTAACACGGTATTAGTTGTGAGTGCTAACACGGTATTAGTTGTGCGTGCTACCCGGGTATTAGTTGTGTCTGCTACCCGGTATTAGTTGTGGTGCTACCCGGGTATTAGTTGTGTGTGCTACCCGGGTATTAGTTGTGTGTGCTACCCGGGTATTAGTTGTGTGTGCTACCCAGGTATTAGTACATAATGCTGCAACCCTGGTAGCTCTAGACCTGGCAGTTTGCAATGGTCTGCACAAGATGTGGTTTTAATGTGACAGAATGTGACAAAAAAAAAAAAATCCTGACTTTTCTCATTAGTTGTGTCTGAATACCCGGGTATTAGTTGTGTCTGCTACCCGGGCCATTATTCTAATGTTCTGCTATCCTGTCTAGCACGTATTAGTTGTGTTCCCCTCCATAGAATGCTTACCCTTGATTACTTGTTGATGCTAGATTGTTGTAAATATTCAGGTATTAGTACATAATTCTTCACAGCTCTAGACTGGCTGGCAGATTTGCAATGGTCCTCACAAGATGTGGAATTTTAATGTGACAGAATGTGACAAAAAAAAAAAATCCTGACTTTTCTCACCAAACTAAACATTGATGTGTGACTCCAATCCTGGTATAATTTAGTCTTGCTGTTGAATATGCAAATGCAACGAGGCCAGCATTCTAATGTTCTGCTTATCCTGTCTAGCACGTTCCTCTTTACTAATCTTTGCTATTGGCCCATTCCCCTCCATAGAATGCAATTACCTCTTGATTACTTGATTGATGCTAGATTGTTGTAAATATTCTAGATTAGGTGGAATACCCTACTAATACACACACATGAACACTAACAGTCTCTCCCAGCGTGTCCCTCTGTTTTCGCAGTAGGAGTCGGCCCCTCTCCACGCACAGACGCAAACATCACACACACACACACACACACACACAACACACACATGGACACACACAACAACACACATAGGATGGATCATTACTTTAAACCAGTAACATAGGCCCCACTGTTTGTACAACATTTGCCGACTCATTAGACTACATCATCCTATTATGCAGCCTTTGACTATTTGACTATTTGACATCATAGGGACAAACAGTCATACGTTTTACTCTGAGGTTATTAAAACAGGCAATAAATACTCTTTCATTGGTGCAGTCAGTGCTTGATTTGGGCAGGAGATCAACCTATAGCTAGGATGGATCACCATAACAACCTATAACAAATGTTCTAACTGCATAGGATGGAGCATTACCATAACAACCTCTCATAGAATATTAGCTAACAGTATATAAATGGATCAGTACTATAACAACCTATTTCAGTCAGAGTTAAGCACTGGGTGCAATCACACGACTTTGTCTCACAGCGCTGAACTTACTGTCTCAGAACGCAACTTCAGTAGTCATTTTGAGCCTCCACTAAATTCCGACAGAGGCTGAAACATCAATAGCAGGCAGTGCCCAGAACAACCTATAACATAGGATGGATCATTACCATAACAACCTATAGCATAGGATGGATCATTACTATAACAACCTATAACATAGGATGGAGCATTACCATAACAACCTATAGCATAGAATGGATCATTACCATAACAACCTATAGCATAGGATGGATCATTACCATAACAACCTATAGCATAGGATGGATCATTACCATAACAACCTATAACATAGGATGGATCATTACCATAACAACCTATAACATAGGATGGAGCATTACCATAACAACCTATAGCATAGGATGGATCAATACCATAACAAACTCAGAAAAGATTGACTGGAGAATTTTGTGGATATCCAGCCTTACATTTATTATATGAAAAGGACAAGAAAACAGAGTTTTAGTTTGGAGAGGGAAAGAGGGAGAGAGAGAGAGAGAGAAGAAAAAAAAGAGAGAGACAGCAATGCAAAGAGCAATGGATTAACGTGGAGATTAGACCCAGGTTGTACTAAATGCTTCACACCTGTTTTTGTGGTAGGCTTTACCCTAATGCTTTATTCCTTCTTGTAACATTAGTTCTACCCTTTCCACCTTTATGTTAAATTCTCTTGGGGAAAAGACAGCTGCAAACCTTGTTCCTGGTGCAACTGTAACCACCTTCATAGTACATCGAGACCCTACCCAAGAAATGACCGCTATACCTCAGAATCCCGGTGGAAAATGACGGGAAAACACAAGACAAAACAAGATATCTGTCCTTTGGGTCTATTCTAAGAGAAAGCCCTTTGGACATGTGACGTAACATGGCTCTGACTCAGGCAGCACCCAGTAGAACCCCCCCCCCACTGCCCAGACACTTAGTCAGTACACTAACACACTATACTACTCGCACAACCTGTGTTGTTTTGATTTTGGGAGGCCCAAATATAATAGAATTCCTATATTCTCCATAGGATTCTCCCAAAGCCCGGCAATTACATCCGACTTTCTACACAGTTCTGGGAACTGCGCTCACAGTGGCCAGATACAGTTTGCTTCTATGATGTGTTTTTAATTGTAATACAAATAATTGCTGCTGTTTTTAATGCCCTCAGGCTCCTTTAGTGTACATTTATTATTTAAAAAGGTTTTTCACATGAGAAGAGAAAAGAGAGAAATAGGATGGAGGCGGTTATGAAATGGACACCCCCAGAACTAGCCATGAAAGGGTTCAAAAATAAGCTGGCACAGTGACAAAAGGACTCGTGAGGGAGTCTATTAAAGGGGTTAAGAATCAGAAAGCCCTACGAGAGGGGAGGTTCCATATTCTTCTCATCTATACTTGTTTTAGTGTTACACGACAAGGCCTTAGCGATGGAAATGTCTATAGCTACACTGACTGCTCACCGTGATAATCAAACCACGTAGTGACTACTTAGCAATGAACATCATTGTGTGTGTTTCCACCAGCATATCAAACTACATAGCTATGAACATTGTGTGTGTGTGTGTGTGCGTGTGTGTGTGTGTCTACAATAACAACACGCAGTACCGGTCAAAAGTTTGGACACCTACTCATTCAAGGGTTTTTCTTTATTTTGACTATTTCTACATTGTAGAATAATAGTGAAGACATCACAACTATGTAATAACACATATGGAATCATGTAATAACCCCCCAAAAAGTGTTAAACAAATGAAAATATATCTTATATTTTAGAATCTTCAAAGTATCCACCCTTGGCCTCGATGACAGCTTTGCACACTCTTAGCATTCTCTCAACCAGCTTCATGATGAATGCTTTTCCACATATGCTGAGCACTTGTTGGCTGCTTTTCCTTCCTTCATGGTCCAACTCATCCCAAACCATCTCAATTGGGTTGAGGTCGGGTGATTGTGGAGGCCAGGTCATCTGATGCAGCACTCCATCACTCTCCTTCTTGGTCAAATAGCCCTTACACAGCCTGGAGATGTGTTTTGGGTCATTGTCCTGATGAAAAACAAATTATAGTCCCACTAAGCGCAAATCAGATGGGATGGCGTATCGCTGCAGAACGCTGTGGTAGCTATGCTGGTTAAGTGTGCCTTGAATTCTAAGTAAATCATGACCGTGTCAACTGCAAAGCACCCCCCACACCATCACACCTCCTGCTCCATGCTTCATAGTGGGAACCACGCATGCAGAGATCATCTGTTCACCTTATCTGCGTCTCACAAAGACACGACGGTTGGAACAAAAAATCTCAAATTTGGACTCATCAGACCAACAAAAAAAAAGATTTCCACCGGTCTAATGTCCATTGCTCATGTTTCTTGGCCCAAGCAACTATCTTCTTATTATTGGTGTCCTTTAGTAGTGGTTTCTTTGCAGCAATTCGACCATGAAGGCCTGATTTACGCAGTTTTCTCTGAACAGTTGATGTTGAGATGTGTCTGTTACTTTTATTACATTTATTTCGGCTGCAATATGAGGTGCAGTTAACTAACAAACTTATCCTCTGCAGCAGAGGTAACTCTGGTTCTTCCTTTCCTGTGGCGGTCCTCATGAGAGCCAGTTTTATCATAGCGCTTGATAGTTTTTGCGACTGCACTAGAAGAAACTTACAAAGTTCTTGAAATTTTCGGCATTGACTGACCTTCATGTCTTAAAGTAATGATGGACTGTCGTTTCTCTTCGCATGGCTATCTTCTGTATACCACCCCTTCCAACACAAGTGATTGTCTCAAACGCATTAAAGAAAAGGAAAGAAATTCCACAAAAAATTCCACAAATTAAGCCACACCTGTTAATTGAAATGCATTCCAGGTGACTACCTCATGAAGCTGGTTGAGAGAATGCCAAGAGTGTGCAAAGCTGTCATCAAGGCAAACGGTGGCTACTTTGAAGAATCTCAAATTTAAAATATATTTTGATTTGTTTAAAAATAAATTGGTTACTACATGATTCCATATGTGTTATTTCATAGTTTTGATATCTTCACTACTCTACAATGTAGAAAATAGTACAAATAAAGAAAAACCCTTGAATGAGTAGGTGTGTCCAAACTTTTGACTGGTACTGTATATCAAACTACATACAGTGCCTTGCAAAAGTATTCATCCCCCTTGGCATTTTTCCTATTTTGTTGCATTACAACCTGTAATTTAAATGGATTTTCATTTGGATTTCATGTAATGGACATAGACAAAATAGTCCAAATTGGTGAAGTGAAATGAAAAAAAGAACTTGTTTAATCTCCACAGTGGAGAATGGAGTATCTGTCCATAGGACGACTTTAAGCCGTACACGCCACAGAGCTGGGCTTTATGGAAGAATGGCCAGAAAAAAGCCATTGCTTAAAGAAAAAAATCAGCAAACACGTTTGGTGTTCGCCAAAAGGTATGTGGGAGACTCCCCAAACATATGGAAGAAGGTACTCTGGTCAGATGAAATTAAAATTTAGCTTTTTGGCCATCAAGGAAACAGCTATGTCTGGCGCAAACCCAACACCACACATCACCATCCCCACATTGAAACATGGTGGTGGCAGCATCATGCTTTGGGGACGTTTTTCATTGGCAGGGACTGGGAAACTGGTCAGAATTGAAGGAATGATGGATGGCCCTAAATTTTTTGATTTTATTTTACCTTTATTTAACTAGGCAAGTCAGTTAAGAACAAATTCTCATTTTCAATGACGGCCTAGGAACAGTGGGTTAACTGCCTGTTCAGGGACAGAACGACAGATTTGTACCTTGTCAGCTCGGTGGTTTGAACTTGCAACCTTCCGGTTACTAGTCCAACGCTCTAACCACTAGGCTACTCTGCCATTCTATGTTGCATGTCGAGTTAGTCTGTTTCTATGTGGTTTGGGCTGATGTGGTTCTCAATCAGTGGCAGGTGTCTGTCGTTGTCTCTGACTGGGAACCATATTTAGGTATCCTGTTTTGTATTGTGGTTCGTGGGTTATTGTCTATGTGATGTTGCATGTTAGCACTCAGTTTCGATAGCGGTCACGGTCGTTTTGTTATTTTGTTTGTTTAGTGTACTTCCTGGTTTTTCGTAATTCATTAAAAGTATGTATTCACACCATGCTGCGCTTTGGTCTCCTCACTACGACGATCGTGACACTCGGAGGGAGAATCTTCCCAAAGACACATTAAATGCATCCCAGTATCTTTGTGGAGGAAACGGGCATTTCAACAGACGGTAGGGAGCAATAGAGTCCATATGCCCTTAACGCTTTTAAGGGAAGATCGTGGCATGGAGATGACAATGGTATGCTAACACCCAGGGGCATCATGCACCCATGTATGAGGTACGTGAGGTTGGAAACAGCTTTTTCCTGCAACCTAGAGCCATAATCTTCATGCCTAATTCTTTGTCGAAAATGTTATGCCTTAGGAGCTTAGTACAACTGACACACTAGTATAGTTAAGCAATAAGGCTCGAGGGGGTGTGGTATATGGCCAATATACCACGGCTAAGGGCTGTTCTTAAGTGCGACGCAAAGCGGAATGCCTGGATAGAGCGCTTAGCCGTGGTATATTGGCCATATATCACAAACCCCTGAGGTGCCTTATTGCTATTATAAACTGGTTACCAACTTGATTAGAACTGTAAAAATAAATATTGTCATACCCGTGGTATACGGTCTGATATACCACGGCTGTCAGCCAATCAGCATTCAGGGCTCAAACCACCCAGTTTATAATTCATCATAACCCAAGAATTAAAGACAATTAGTATTTTCTAAAGTCGAGCAACCTTGCCAGCAGGCATGCCAGCTAAGATAGTTAGACAAGC
The DNA here is from genome assembly GCF_018296145.1 of Oncorhynchus tshawytscha. Lineage (NCBI taxonomy): Eukaryota > Metazoa > Chordata > Actinopteri > Salmoniformes > Salmonidae > Oncorhynchus > Oncorhynchus tshawytscha. Next base: position 31,827,659 of record NC_056456.1, on the reverse strand, counting down.
TACTCTAACTTGATTGAAACCTGAAAATGCTCGATAGCTAGTTATGAGTGTTTTATTTATTCATCAAGAAGGAATCATAGGGTACATAGCTTAAATTTACAAACATACCTTCTGTGAGGCCTGCCCATCACTGGCAGCTAAAATCAAATCAAACGCTGTGTGTAACTCCACACTTTCTCTCCTCCTCCACTGACGATACCAAAGATTTTATAACAAAGATTGACCACAGCCTGTCATTTCCAATGGGAGCAAATAGTGGGCAGAACAAGCAAGGAGGTAGGCAGAGCCAAGCACGAGCTAGCGAGATCCTATTGGCGCGTTCTAGCATACATGTTTCTGTTTGAGGACGCCTACTCTGTGAAGTAAGTATGTGCAATAACTCATTTTGCCTTTGCAATCCTTCTAAGTAATGCAATTTTATTTTATTTTTTAGCAAAGGGTAAAGCCTACAAAACTTGTCCACTCATAACAGATTCTAGTTTTTGGAACAGAAAACTGTATTAAGAACAAATGTTCCATTGATGAGAAAATGTCCAGAATGTCGGCCAAATTATCTGTCCCATCGTACTATCTGTGACGATACAGTCTGAGTGCACTAGAGTATCTAGTGTCCTATCTAGCATATCTTTGCTCTGTGGTGCACCTTGGAAGGAACCACTTACTGGTCCAGTCAGTGTGCCCCCTCCAAAAAATACCACTGACAGATATTTTTCATAAATCATTTTGCTAAAAACTGGGCCTAAAAAAGAAGTTTAGTAATTAATTCAACATCTGAAAAATAAAAAAAACAGGACAAATCTGAGGGGGCACTTGCACCTCTGCTAACACCCTCCCACACACAAGTAGCCTACACACTCTGTCTCTCTCTGCATTTCTCTATCTCGCATGCACACATGCACACACAGGCACATACAAACACAATTATATACGTAACATAACATGTTCCATTTAGCAGACTCTTTTATCAAAAGCGACTAAGTCATGCTTGCATACTTTTTATTTACATACGGGTGGTCCCGGGAATCAAACCCACTATCCTGGTATTGCAAGCGCCATGCTCCATCCAATTCAATCCCCTAAACATATACGGACACTAATGAAATCATACTGTACTGCAATGCTTCAATCAACTGAGACTGTGGATCGACAGAGTCCCATTCGAATTATGTGCAACTAAGAACAACGGTTTTAACACTATGCAAACAATGATTCACCATTGTGATACTCATTACAATGGCATGTATTGTGCATTTGTTCTCTGATGGGTACACAAATATGTAACTATTCTTTGCATTCTGAATACTTCTCCTTGCTTTCTATAAATTCTGATAAATACCACACCATGCCCAGTCTGTATAATAAGTCCATGGCAGAAACAGCTAATATACATATTTCAGTGTGAAAGGGGTTTAAATATCCTCCTACTACCACAGGTCTCTGTGGAAATGTTACAAACTCATATTCGTATCCTTTGTAAACAGTGGTTCAAGGCAGTTTGAGCATGAAAACTCGACTGCACCTTTTGTTTTCCACAGAATATGTATTCACCTGCCCAAGGGTTTTTGGTGAGGTTTACAACAGCAGCATTATGTTTGATACGGAAGAAAATGAAATGGCCTCCAGTCAAATCAAAACCTTAGGGCACCAGGACCTTAGCTTAAGTTAAGGTTAAGACTTCAAACCAAAGGGGTGGAATACAGTGCCTGGGTAGCCGCACAATGGCAACACGCTACAGTACACATGCACTAACTGGGCTAAATGTAATTCACAATGGTGAGAGATGCTTTCAGACACGCATATTTTAGTGCAGTCAAGGAACCGTGAGTTGATTTAGTGTAAGAGGCACAGTAGTATGAAATGAGACATACAGTATCCTATCTCTGCTGTAAGGGCTATCTCATTCAATCTTACAGTGTATTACAGTGAATTGCAATTTACTTTAATATGAACTAGTGTTAAAATAATTTTTCAGAAACACCTGCCAACTGGTACGGTTTCACTATGGCAGATGTAATGAAACACATCCCACTGATAAGTTCTTCCAGTCTCTATCTCATGATGAATGATCAATATCAAATTGCAGTGCCATTATTCATACTCTCCCAGTTCCTGACCACTGATCATGGCCCTAACACAGGACATAGGCAAGATCAATTACATAATTAGCCACCAAGCATATGCATGGCTGTGATACATTATGTGGTTGACTTAACTTGGCTACGATTGCACAAAAATGACCATAAATGAACCTGGGTCATTTGTTACGCAATGTGCTATGGCGATTGTGTGTACACAGTAAAACATGTAAATACAAAATAGAAACTAAAGAATAATGTCAGGTTACAACATGTATTAAAAACAGGAAACAAGAATCTGAGGTCAAATATGCATCAGACAAGCAGCAGAGGTCAAATATACACAGGACAACCAGCAGAGGTCAAATATACACGGAACAAGCAGCAGAGGTCAAACATACACAAGACAAATGCACTTGGGTAACCAGCAGAGGTCAAACATACACAAGACAAATTGCACTTGGGTAACCAGAGCAAAAATATCTTACATATAGAGTGATGGTGGGCTACGGCTGTACTGCTCTGGGCTATTGAGGAAACCCCCCACTCTTTGTATCTAACTGGACTCTGCACGTAATGCAATACACCTCTTCTTGTGCAAAATCACTCAGATGAAACGCAACAGAGCCATGTGAACTGTTAAGCGGATAAGAAGCCATCTCCTATTAGGACCCTAGCAGTCGCCCAGTGTGTGTGTGTGTGTGTGTGTGTGTGTGCAATGTGTGTATGAGCAATATGAGTGTACAATGTATGTCAAACCTTGGAGGGCATTTTTCCCTTCATTCTCTGTACGCAGGCAATGCCATAGAGAGTCCTAGATATACAATGCCATAGAGAGGCCTAGATATACAATGCCAGGTTTTCCTCACCATAGCAACAAATATGGAAACACAAATCTATTTCAGTGAGCGAGCGTAGAGTAGCAGCACTTAAATGCAGAACAAAAAAATGGGAAAAACCACAATAAATTAGCGAAGGCTTTTAGGTTTGTACTCACTCCCTCCTTCATGCCGGACGCAGAGGAAAATGGTGTTTCCCATCCACCTCCCTAATACAATGTGAATGTGTTATCAGAGATCGTGCCATTCACTCCCAGCATACAGGATGTGGCCCGGGTTCCACCCCTGTTAATGAAGGAGGGTGATGCTTGTTCATTGGTGTGTGTTTACTTACAAGGTGTTGGCTGAGCTGAGCTTGAGGACGGGAAGGTAACCAATGGAAACATGCACGACGCTGCACGCCTAATGGAGCTAAAACAAAGGGCCTTGTACAAGAGGCCTGGTGATGACGGATACAAGAGGCCTGGCGATGACTGATACAAGAGGCCTGGCGATGACTGATACAAGAGGCCTGGCGATGACTGATACAAGAGGCCTGGCGATGACTGATACAAGAGGCCTGGCGATGACTGATACAAGAGGCCTGATGATGACTGATACAAGAGGCGTGGTGATGACCGATAGAGGAAGTAAAATCAACAAATCCGTTTCTTCTGGCAAAGGTTGGAGCCTTAACAGCACCGCTAATCATAACAAAATAGGGGATCTGTCGACATGACAGGCTCTTGAATCACACAATTGTATTAACTAAGTCTAATCACATACCCAACATTAATACTACACTAATAGTGATAGACTTGATTAGACTACTCTTGGAAAACAACTAGTCTTGATAAGATTCTGTTTTTTTAAAGAAAAGAACATTAAAAAAACTGAGCAAAAAAGCAAAAGCCAACAAGGTGCAAACACAGCAGCATAGCCTCGATATAAATACAAGCAATATGTCACACGGTATCAAGTTGGTGGCAGTGGCACGGTGACATATACAGTATTGACCTCCTATAGCTCATATAGGGTGATTATAACCAGTGTGTCAGGAGAAGTACAAAGGCTTTACTGTAATAGTGTAATAGCTTTCTCCTTCATCTCTCCACCCATCCTGCTGATGACACACGTGACCTCATCTTCCCTTTAGAGGTATACAGGCTGGCAACAGGAGCCAGTCGCAGCCACTGTCCTGCCCAAGGGGACACCTCTATACCAGTAAGTAGAAAGAATTAAAGAGTACTTACACAAGGCTCACAATGGGACCAGCAAGGTACCTTTCAAAACACCAATGTTATTGAGGCTGGACACAATATCAGACTGCCATCAATATGGATCAGCTATTGAGTTTCGGGGTGAGGTGCAGGATGCTGTAATTGTATACACTTTATCTGTCTCGCGCTGTCACAATGGTTTTGTTTAAGGGATTTCAAAACGGGGGGGCCAACCTCATTAAGGGCAAGTCAATAGGATTGAAGCAGGAAGCTCGAGGGAAACATGAATAGATAAGTATGTGAGTCTATCAGAATACTTGCAGTAGTTGTTAACATGTCTGATAGACAGGAAAAGCTTTTAATACGATTGTATAATGTAAGTCATTCAAAAATAGTTGTAATCATTTTGATTCTGGTTATTTTATGATGAGTGAGAATGCATGCACAATATGAAAATCTATAGTTGAATGTAAAAGCTATATAAATTCACAAGAGGGACATTTTTTAAATGATTTAAAGCCATATTTAAATAAAATAATTATATTACTTACAATAGCACAACCTCTGATGCAAAGATATTTTGGCATTTATTTTCCAGCCTGAATTCACTGTAAGGCTACATGTATGTTATGTCATGGGTTAGCTTTTCACAGTCTGTGTATCCAAACCTTTCATTAGTTTGTACATTGCAGTACAAAGCATCCAATGAAAAACGGGACTATGGTAAAGGTGCTTAAACACAATACGTGTTGTCATAACTGTGGCACTATGCCAAAACGTGTAACAGGAGAGAGAAGCCTACTGTGAAGATGCAACAGACAGTTATCTCCGGCTGCGAGAGAACAGATTACATTTTTTCAACACGCAAAAAAAGACTCGCTGTTCCTGCAACATGGAACAGGTGTGTGTGTGTGTGTGTGTGTGTGTGTGTGTGTGTGTGTGTGTGTGTGTGTGTGTGTGTGTGTGTGTGTGTGTGTGTGCGCGCGCGCGTTGTTCGTGCGGGGGTGTCATAGGTTACATGAGTGATTTGTGAAGAAGCAGTAGCACAGTTACATAGATCCTTAGTAACGTTACCTGTGAAACATATAACTACTGTCTCCATCCATACAAATAACCCACATACAGCGCTGTTATATAAAAAAAAAACTATGTGGCAGGCGTGGCCATGGACTAGAAACGTTATAGGTTAAAGTCCATTTACAGGTTACAGCTTTCTCAGACCCTAATTATTACATCTCAACGGTGCATGAGCAAATTAGAAATGTACCTGATAATGATCGATTAGTATCCGCTCTTCTCCCTTATGCGGGCTCTCCGGCCACAGGTGATAGCTGGAGCCGTAGTTAGGGCTGCTCTTGCTGCTACTGCCAGTCGCAGACGAGTTCCCCCCGTACGGCTGCGTTGGTGGGTTTACACGGGAGTCGCGGCAATGTTGTTGCGACTGATTGGCTTGGTTCGTTCGCCCCGGCTTATTGCAGTCTTGGTCACAGTGCTGCGGACGCTGGGGACATAGCCCCAGTGCGTCTTGCTGCTGCTGATGCTGTTGCAGCAGTGATGCCTGGTTATTCCTACATACCTCTCCTGAGCCGTTGGCGCAGTAGTTGATAGGCAAGCTGCTCCCCACCAGTAGCTGTTGTTGAGCTCGCAATAGTGGCTGTTGCTGTAGCTGCTGCAGGTCCTGAGCCTGGGACTCGAATTCTCGCCGATTAGCCTCGATTGACTCACATACATTTACTGTGCGCCCTTTCTGCGAGTTTGTTCGGATTGCTTCAGGGGAGGGGTCCCTGTGTCGGAGTCTTTGACAGTGTTGCTGCAACAACTGCTTCTGGTCTCGGTACCCTCCTCCTCCTTCTCCTCCCCTGCAGTGTTCCACGATGCTCGCCTGTTGGTAATTGGCACTGCTTTGGAAATGTTCCCCGCGATTAGATTCCTGCAAAAACAGCAAAGAGGACGACGTTGGCGGCGGCGGCAAAGATAGGGAGGGCTGCGGCGGGTGAGTGAGGGGCTGGCGCTGGTAAGAAAGGTTCGCCTTCTCGGAAAAACTGCAGTGGCAGCTCTGACTAACAGGCTGTTCCGACTGCGGCTGCGAGCCGACTGCGGCCCAAAGGTTCTGCTGCAGGTGCGCTGGCTGCCCGTCGGGTTCACAGACCCGGTGTGACGGTCGCTGGGCGATGTCGTAGTTTGTCAGAGGTGGGGGTTCGCCGTGCTGCGGCTGACTGGCATGGATACCTCTCCGAGAGGGTTGACTCAGACAAGGCAGTTCGTGGTTCTGGTAGTGTGAGGTGGTAGTTGAACGCTCTCTGAAAGACGGAGGAGGGGGCGGCAGACTGAAAACTGGAGAGACTGGATTTGGGTCTCGGCTCTGCGCGCTGCCTTGCTCTTCGTCGGGGATTTGGTGCTGATAGACAGCTCCCGCGTATCGATGCCGCATCCCCTTAAAATCCGAGTCTTGCTGTGGTTGCTCGTTTGCCTTGTATAGCTCCAACACCCGTTCATTGCGATCAGTCCCAGCAGAATAGAGCCGACTCGTCTCATTGGTAGGTTTGACCAGGACCTGCATTAAAACGCCACCTTACGGACAAAACACCGCCTTCGTTAGAATATTGGTAACCAAATATGCACACAGGTTAGAGGATATTCTTAATGAAAACAATACTCGCAATAGATTTATCATATTTGATGCGATTGCGAAATAGGGATGAAAGTGATCCACACAGTATAAGGCCAATCGTGTATTAACGCATTGGATCTTGACTATTGACTTTCCACTGTTGCCACAACAACCATGCAGACAATCACTTTCTCTCCAATTGAATCTTCTTTTATAGTCTCTACCAAATGTGCCCCTTAAATATCGTACCATTACTACTTACTCGGTTGTATCACTACGGTAGTTTATAGGTCTATAATACGAGTTTTCTAAAATCCCCACATTCAATCATTCAATATAAGCATGACATGAAAGGCCTAATAATATTCTCTAATAAAACCCATGTCACCTAACCCGACTTTACGCGCCATCATCTTTGTTTACACATGGTCCACATAGTCCATTCGAGAAATTGTTTTAAATTATCGTCAAAAATCCTCCTTTGTTATAATACTTGAGAATTGCAGTTCAGTGTTCAATATTTAATCAAGACTAGACATGGTTTTGGATTACCAGGCAGAAAAATTCGTCATGATCTAGCACGCACAGCCTGCATAGTCGAACACAACAAAATGTGTAACCAGAGGTGGTCACAGCGGCTATATAAAACACCTTCGTATTGCGTTACACACAAAGCATAATTATATAAAAGCATTTTGTTGTCTGGTAGCATGGTAGGATGTGTTGTGTATACCATTATGAGACAACCTGCTGACAGATCCGAAGGAGGGCGAGGGCGAGGCGGGGCAGAGACAGGGGGAGCGCTGTCCAGGGTTCTGAGAGTTAGCTATGAGCAAGCGACAAAAATAGACCGTGTCAACTAGCTGAAGGACAGCACTCAAGGAGAGTGGAAAGGGGGAGGCTGAAACCCCAAATGGTCTGTGAATGACCAGTGATACGACAGAAAGGAATGGGGTTGTTGTTCACTATCTATTTTGAAGGGGAAAAACACATTTCAAAATAAAACTGACCATAGCCTATAGGCCTAACTTTTCATAATACTCAAAATGACATTTTGACAGTTTATGTAGAGGCTGAGTGGGTGGGCAAGAGAGAAGGAGCCAACTTTTTTCATCATACATTAGGAATACTTCTTAATAATAAGCAATACTTTCCAAAGCTGTGTCAACCATTTTGAGTTTTGATGGGGCTCAGACTGCAGATGTGGACTCTTTCCTTCAATAGTTGAGGGAAGGCTTGCGTACACTGTTTTATAGCTCCTGTGAAAGACTGCAGGAATTCGGAACATTAGAAACCTGACCATTCTCATTAAGTAATTGGTCGTTGTGACCTGTGTGGGTTCCTTGGCAAGATGGAGTTTCATTTGCTGGTTTGGGAAGCAATGTCACTGCTGCCACATAAATAATGAAATCAAACTTTACAACTCTTACACAAACTCAAAAGTCCACGAACATGAGCACACACACACACACACACACACAAGCAGAAGCGTGCGCATACCCAAACACGCACACACACTCACTCACTCACTCACACACTCCACTCCTCCCACCCTCTCTCTCTCTCTAGCAAAAACAAAAGATTGCCATGCTTATTTAATTCCTCTTGTATTGAGCCCACATCCCGATACCCATCCCTTTTAGCTTGGCCATTTGCGTTAGGAAGTATATTGTGTGACATCCCGTAAGAAATACTGCGAAAGCCCAATAACACATAAATGGTAGTGTAGAGAACATGCATGAGGGGAAGTGAAGGGGTTACATGTAACACAGGAAGTAGATAAGAAGACTGTAATTACAGTGAGAGAAGAAGAAAGACGAAGCCAGAGCAATGCAGCGACGAAGATTTCTCTGTGAGAGAGTGAAGACGTTGTACGTAATAAGAGCAGGTGCAGGTTAGAGAAAAGATTAAGAAATTGGGGAGAAAAAGGGGGTAAGATACAATAACAAAAAATTAAATATTATTTTGAACAGTTGCGAGATAGAAAATATATTGTGATGTGGTCAAAGACAACAAAATGAAGCACCCCATGATGTAAGGTATAGGATAAAACTACAAGGATACAGAGGAAATAGTAACGTTGTATTGATCTATCAATTCACATCAAATATGTGTATAACCTGTACTGTAGGTATGCTATTGCATTCTGTAATAAAGATTGCATTTGAGATCAGAGTGCTCTTAAGACTTGGTCTCCTGCCTGTGTAAGATCACACTATTAAAAGAACAACGAGCACCAGGAGAGCAGTAGAATCAGGAGAGGAGAGTAGTAGAATCAGGAGAGGAGAGCAGTAGAATCAGGAGAGGAGAGCAGTAGAATCAGGAGATGAGAGCAGTAGAATCAGGAGAGGAGAGCAGTAGAATCAGGAGAGGAGAGCAGTAGAATCAGGAGAGGAGAGCAGTAGAATCAGGAGAGGAGAGCAGTAGAATCAGGAGAGGAGAGTAGTAGAATCAGGAGATGAGAGCAGTAGAATCAGGAGATGAGAGCAGTAGAATCAGGAGAGGAGAGCAGTAGAATCAGGAGAGGAGAGTAGTAGAATCAGGAGATGAGAGCAGTAGAATCAGGAGAGGAGAGCAGTAGAATCAGGAGAGGAGAGCAGTAGAATCAGGAGAGGAGAGTAGTAGAATCAGGAGATGAGAGCAGTAGAATCAGGAGAGGAGAGTAGTAGAATCAGGAGATGAGAGTAGTAGAATCAGGAGATGAGAGTAGTAGAATCAGGAGAGGAGAGCAGTAGAATCAGGAGATGAGAGTAGTAGAATCAGGAGATGAGAGCAGTAGAATCAGGAGAGGAGAGCAGTAGAATCAGGAGAGGAGAATAGTAGAATCAGGAGAGGAGAGCAGTAGAATCTCTACTACAGGAGAGTAGTAGAATCAGGAGAGGAGAGTAGTAGAATCTCTACTACAGGAGAGCAGTAGAATCAGGAGAGCAGAGCAGTAGAATCAGGAGAGGTGAGCAGTAGAATCAGGAGAGGAGAGTAGTAGAGAGTAGTAGAATCTCTACTACAGGAGAATAGTAGAATCAGGAGAAGAGAGCAGTAGAATCAGGAGAAGAGAGTAGTAGAGAGTAGTAGAATCAGGAGAAGAGAGTAGTAGAATCAGGAGTAGAGAGTAGTAGAGAGTAGTAGAATCAGGAGTAGAGAGTAGTAGAATAAGGAGAAGAGAGTAGTAGAATCAGGAGAAGAGAGTAGTAGAATCAGGAGAAGAGAGTTGTCGAGAGTAGTAGAATCAGGAGAGGAGAGTAGTAGAATCAGGAGAAGAGAATAGTAGAATCATGAGAGGAGAGTAGTAGAATCTCTACATGTAATTACACATGAACAAGGGTGTAATAACAAATCCTGTGGTAAAGCTAAACACTTCTGACTTAGTATGTAAATCCACTGCCTGGATCTCACAATCAATATCAGTTGAGGAGGAATCACCTGGGGTTAAGAAGGTGAAAGGTATGCCGCCTGCCCCAACCACAACCCACCATGTCTCGTCAGACTCAATACCTATGCATGTGTACAATCTTAGCACCTTTTTTTCTATGTAGAACCAAAAGTGGTTATTTTGCTGTCCCCATAGGAGAACCTTTTGAATAAATCCTTTTGGTTCCAGGTAGAACCATTTTGGGTTCCATGTAGAACCCTTTCCACAGAGGGTTCTACCTGGAACCAAAAACGGTTCTACCTGGAACCAAAAACGGTTCTACCTGGAACCAAAAAGGGTTCTCTTATGGAGACAGCCGCAGAACCCTTTTGGAACCTTATTTTCTAACAGCGTAGCATCATGACATGATTCTGTTAAACAGTGCCTGTCTGTTCTCTGAGTCCAACAGACTCTGTGTAAATCTATCCATGTGTAATGAGACTTGCCCTCTCCCTTGTATTCTCTTTATACTCACTGTGTGAGACGGTGGTGCCGAGAGCTGTTGTGGAAACAGGAAAGAAGAAAGAGATCAGGGGCTGTGCTGGAAGGCTGTGCTTTTTACATTTAAATAATCCTTAAGAGTCTATTGATGCACCCGTGCGTAACATTATAAAACAATTCCCATCCAAATCCATCAGTTTAAGGTAGAGTTTTTTTGGGCTGCATACCAATCCACCACATCCTCCTATGTCAGCCTTCTGCATCTGCGGTGGAAGGTGGTTGAGCTACAGCAGTGTTTGTCAAACCATGAGACACCCCGAAAATCAGTCTCTCACGAAAATGTCAGTAGCACCCGAATGGTTCTCCGTTTTGCTCTATGACCCCCACAAACCCCACGGGACTCCTCTGAAGTCGGTAACGCTGATGTGTCAGCATCTGTCTGTAGTATCCAAACCGTTTGGGCTACAAACTAATATCACCCCACTGTGGAAAGGGGAGACTCTCATGAACATGATGGTGTTTTCTGTTGTTTTTCTACGAGTCATGGAACTCACCTGAAGGTAACCAATACAAATTAATGGAAGTATGGGAGGTCATTTTATGCCAACAAAATAAGGGGTTAAAGTCCTGAAACCTTATTCCTTATAATGTATTTTTGACTGTCTTTTTTCCATTTATTTCAATGTGTTTCTATAAACCTAACGGGGTCCTACAATTCCATATCAAATAACAACTTAGACTTTTAGAGGTTTTAAAGAGACGCCAGGTTTCAAAGATATCACTCACTGCTCATCACCTTATATGGAAGGGAGTTTTCTTTCAAGGTTTTGCTATCATGTTTTTTTCTTCTTTATTTCACCTTTATTTAACCAGGTAGGTTAGTTGAGAACAAGTTCTCATTTACAACTGCGACCTGGCCAAGATAAGGCACAGCAGTTCGACACAAACAACAACACAGAGTTACACATAGAATAAACAAAATGTACAGTCAATAACACAATAGAAAAAAAGTCCATATACAGTGTGTGCAAATGGCGTGAGGAGGTAAGGCAATAAATAGGCCATAGTAGCAAAGTAATTACAATTTAGCAGATTAACACTGGAGTGATAGATGTGCAGATGATGATGTGCAAGTAGAAATACTGGTTTGCAAAAGAGCAAAAAAAGTAAATAAAAACAATATGGGGATGAGGTAGGTAGATTGGGTGGGCTATTTACAGATGGGTTGTGTACAGCTGCAGCGATCAGTTAGCTGCTCAGATAGCTGATGTTTAAAGTTAGTGAAGAAGATATAAGTCTCCAACTTCAGCGATTTTTGCAATTCGTTCCAGTCATTGGCACCAGAGAACTGGAAGGAAAGGCGGCCAAAGGAGGTGTTGGCTTTGGGGATGACCAGTGAGATATACCTGCTGGAGCGTGTGCTACAGGTGGGTGTTGTTATCGTGACCAGTGAGCTGAGATAAGGCAGAACTTTACCTAGCAAAGACTTATAGATGACCTGAAGCCAGTGGGTCTGGCGACGAATACGTAGCGAGGGCCAGCCGACGAGAGCATACAGGTCGCAGTGGTGGGTGGTATATGGAGCTTTGGGCACAAAACGGATGGCACTGTGATAGACTGCATCCACTTTGCTGAGTAGAGTGTTGGAGGCTATTTTGTTAATGACATCGCCGAAGTTGAGGATCGGTAGGACAGTCAGTTGTACGAGGGTATGTTTGGCGGCATGAGTGAAGGAGGCTTTGTTGCGAAATAGGAAGCGGATTCTAGATTTTATTTTGGATAGGAGATGTCTAATATGAGTCTGGAAGGAGAGTTTACAGTCTAGCCAGACCTAGGTATTTGTAGTTGTCCACATATTCTAAGTCAGAACAGTCCAGAGTAGTGATGCTAGGTGGGCGGGCGGGTGCGGGCAGCGATCGGTTGAAAAGCATGCATTTTGTTTTACTAGCATTTAAGAGCAGTTGGAGGCCACGGAAGGAGTGTTGTATGGCATTGAAGCTCATTTGGAGGTTTGTTAACACAGTATCAAAAGAAGGGCCAGATGTATACAGAATGGGGTCATCTGCGTAGATGTGGATCAGGGAATCACCCGCAGCAAGAGCGACATTGTTGATATATACAGAGAAAAGAATCGCCCGAGAATTGAACCCTGTGGTACCCCCATAGAGACTGCCAGAGGTCTGGACAACAGGCCCTCTGATTTGACACACTGAACTCTATCTGAGAAATAGTTGGTAAACCAGGTGAGGCAGTCATTTGAGAAACTAAGGCTGTTGAGTCTGTCGATAAGAATACGGTGATTGACAGAGCCGAATGCCTTGGCCAGGTCAATGAAGACGGCTGCGCAGTACAGTCTTTTATCGATGGCGGCTATGATATTGTTTAATACCTTGAGCGTGGCTGAGGTGCACCCATGACCAGCTCGGAAACCGGATTGCACAGCAGATAAGGTACGGTGTGTTTCGAAATGGTCAGTGATCTGTTTATTAACTTGGCTTTCGAAGACTTTTGGTCCTTGCTGTCCGGAATCCTTGGAACATCCCTACCCCATTGAAGTTGAAATTTCAAATGGTTATGGTAAGGGTAAGGTTTAGGGTTAGGTAAGGGTTAAGGTTAAGGTTAAGGTTAGGGTAGGGGTGAGGGTTAGGGTTTAGGGTAGGGACATCCAAAGGATCCCAGATAAATCCATCAAATACAATTTTATTTATCACATGCTTCATAAACAACAGGTGTAGACTAACAGTGAAATGTTTACTTACTTACGGACTCTTCCCAACAATGCAGAGAGAAAGAAAATAGAGAAATAATAGAAAAGTAAAACACATAATAATAAAAGTAATAATAAATACATGATTAATGATAACTTGGCTATATACACAGGGTACCAGTACCGAGTCGATGTGCAGGGGTACGAGCTAATTGAGGTAGGCAACGTGACTAGGCAAACAGGATAGATAATAAACAGTAACAGCAGCATGTGTGATGAGTCAAAAAAGTTAGTGCAAAAAGGGTAAATGCAGATAGTCCAGGTAGCTATTTGGTTAACTATTTAACTATCTATTTAGCAGTCTTATGGCTTGGGGGTAGAAGCTGTTCATGGTCCAGTTGATTCCAGACTTGGTGCATCGGTACTGCTTGCCGTGCAGTTGCAGAGAGAACAGTCTATGACTTGGGTTGCTGGAGTCTTTGACACTTTTTAGGGCCTTCCTCTCACAGTCTCGTATCGAGGTCATGGATATCAAGGAGCTTGGACCCAGTGATGTTCTGGGCCATACACACTACCCTCTGTAGCCTTGCGGCCGAATGCCAAGCATTTGCCATACCAAGCGGTGATGCAGCCAATCAAGATGCTCTCAATGGTGCAGCTGTAGAACCTTTTGAGGATCTGATGGCCCATGACAAATCTTTTCAGCTTTCTGCCCTCTTCACGACTGTGTTGGTGTGTGTGGACCATGATATATCCTTATTGGTGTGGACTCCGAGGTACCTGAAGTTCTCGACCCACTCCACTACAGCCCACTACAGTAACTTTTTTTGTGCATGATGTTTCTGCCATCCTTTCCTATGACCGAAAATACATTAAGAACAGCAATCACTAGCCTCGATTTGGATGAACAAGTCGGCAGCACAGGACATACTGCTCACCCCGGACAAGGCCCTAATCTCCAAGACTCGGAAAAGGAAGAGGCGGTATAAGAGAGGCCGACATAGCTGTCTATTTACCACCACAAACCAATGCTGGCACTAACACGGCACTCAACAAGCTGTATAGAGCCATAAGCAAACAAAAAAATGCTCATCCAGAGGCAGTGCTCCTAGTGGCCGGGGACTTTAATGCAGGGAAACTGAAATCCATTTTACCTCATTTCTATCAGCATGTCACCTGTGCAAGTAGATGTGACAAAACTCTAGATCACCTTTACTCCACATACAGAAATGCATACTAAGCTCTTCCTCACCCTTCATTTGGCAAATCTGACCATAACTCTATCCTCCTTATTCCTGCTTACAAGCAAAAACTCAAACAGGAAGTACCAGTGATGCGCTCAATAAGGAAGTGGTCCGATAAAGCAGATGCTAAGCTACAGGACTGTTTGGCTAGCACAGACTGGAATATGTTCCGGGATTCATCCGAAGACATTGAGGAATTTACCTCATCACCAACTTCATTTCATAAGAGCATTGACAATGTTGTCCCCGCAGTGACCGTACGCACATATCCCAACTAGATGACATGAATTACAGGCAACATCCGCACTGAGCCATCACAGTCAAAATGGCAATACAGGACTAAGATCGAATCCAACTACACAGGCGCTCATCGGATGTGGCATGGCTTGCAAACTATCATTGATTACAAAGGGAAACCCAGCCTTGAGCTGCCCAGTGATGTGAGCCTACCATATGAACTAAATGCCTTCTATGCAAGCAACACTGAACCATGCATGAGAGCATCAGCTGTTCCAGACGACTGTGATCACACTCTCTAGCCGATATGAGTAAGATCTTTAACTTCTTTTGGGCAGGTGGGATGGTAGCGTCCCACCTGGCCAACATCCGGTGAAATTGCAGAGCGCAAAATTCAAATTACAGAATTATAAATATTTAACTTTCATAAAATTACAAGTGTAATACATCAAAATAAAGCTTAACTTCTTGTTAATCCAGCCGCTGTGTCAAAAAGGCTTTACGGCGAAAGCACACCATGCGATTATCTGAAGATAGCGCCCCACATACAAAACCATGAAAAACATATTTCAACCAGGCATGTGCAACACGAAATTCAGAAATAGCGATATAATAAATGCCTTACCTTTGATGATCTTCTTCTCTTGGCACTCCAACAGGTCCCAGTTACATCACAAATGGTCCTTTTGTTTGATAATGTCCTTCTTTATATCCATAAAAACTCAGTTTAGCTGGCACTCTTCAGTCAATAATCCACCCAGCTTCCCTCCATCAAAATGCATACAAAATGAATCCCAAACGTTACTAATAAACTTTTCCAAACAAGCCACACAACGTTTATAATCAAACCTTAGGTAACCTAATATGTAAATAAACAATACAATTTAAGACGGAGAACCATTATTGTCTTTACCGGAGGAAAATACCAAAGAACGCGCTCTCATTCACGCGCTTGGAAACACTACAGCCAAAATGGGAGCCACTTACAAAAACTACAATTTCTGGCAAATTTTTCCAAAAACCGTCCTGAAACTCTTTCAAAGACTGTTGACATCTAGTGGAAGCCCTAGGAACTGCAGTGACAGCCATTGAAAATAGCGGTAGGCTGAAATATATTTTGGGTGGGGATGGTTTGTCCTCAGGGTTTCGCCTGCCATATCAGTTCTGTTATACTCACAGACATTATTTTAACAATTTTAGAAACTTTAGAGTGTTTTCTATCAAAATATACCAATTATATGCATACCCTAGCTTCTGGGCCTGAGTAACAGGCAGTTTACTTTGGGCACACTTTTCATCTGGACGTGAAAATACTGCCCCCTACCCAAGAGAGGTTAAACAGGTTAACATTCACAAGGCTGCAGAGCCAGACGGATT